>NC_063997.1:1558318-1823049 GCF_932276165.1 Plutella xylostella | reverse complement strand
CTGAAATTACTTGCTAACTAAACCCCTCACATTACAACAACAAAAAACTAACAGACTTTATAATTTTCAGGGACTTTTCTGCGAATAAACATGATCCTTATGCAGTGCGCCACCAGGGTGTGAATAAACGTTTAATAACCGAAATTTAACGTATAATTCCACTTCTGGTCTCGCCAGGCAATTTGCTGCTTACGCTCACAACGCAATTTAGTCCAGTAAAGCCTCTAAAGATTAATAAAAATATCACTGCTCGTGGGGCGTGAAATTAAAACGGGGGTATTACGTGGTTTTAGTGCAACGGCCTCTGTACACAATGTTTTTTCATGGTTTACTCTGCGTACACTACTTAAATTCTGAGTAAATTTGCACAACGTGACACAATTTGAGTCAAGCTGCACTCAAATTGATTCCTTTGTTGACTGTAGTTCAATTAATTGTGCTAGCATGGAAATAGTGTTCTGTTTTTAATGGCTTAATGATTTAGTGTTGTTAGTTTCTGAGTTACGACTTTCCACTATAATAAAATATTATGTCTAAATAACTAAGACCAATGTATATACCATCGATGCCACAAACATATACCGAGTGTATAAGTTTTATAAGACAACATTCAGTGCTGTAAAATGTACCTTATTGTAAAATGTAACGTTTAATAAATTATATTATATTCTATTCTATCCTTCGGAGAGATCTATCAGTTTACGATTACAGGATGGTGATGATGCTGATGATAATTTAGTTCAGATTCTGATGTATCATCGTAACTGGGCCTCGTGTTTATTTGCACCAATAATAACCGACAGACGCACGCGCCCTGTCCAATTAAAAGTGACAAAGCCATTTTCGTAATTTCAATGCATGTGATATTGCATTGTCCGTGTTTTGTTTATTATAGTCGAGCAGTAAATACCATCTGTCTGATTAGGAATGAACGTGTTTTGATTAAAATTAGATGGTGTTTAGTTAAACTACGTATGATAGGATTGGAGTAAAAAGAAACTTATGTAACTGTGCCTACGAGTATAAATAAAACGGAAACCTTTTGTGTGACGCTTCTCGCTACAAAATGTAGCGAGCATTTAAATCTAGGTATAATAAAAAAAACTAAAAATACGACTGTGCAATTTTTCCATGATCAAAGTTAGCGACTACAATATACCGACAATTTTGTTTTTAATATCTGCCTGGTCAACTATCCTATTTATTCTCCATGCCCAAAGATGCCCCCTGTTCAATTCAAAAACCTAAATTCGCGTGTTCCGACTCATCTTACGGAGTCAAACATACTTTACTAGAGGAGTCGGTAGTCAAAGAGGCTGCGACGAAGCGCGTCGGAATCTGCTGTACAACTTGCGACCAATTACCAGACTGCAGAGAAAACCTTACTGCTTTAAGGTACATGCGTCCACCTGTGGGTATGTTTCGTATCCGACGGGACCATCATAAATCACCAACGGGATTTTTATAACGGCGTCGGCAATGTTGATGAAATGGGCGCAAAATTGTGTGAATTTCTATACAAAATGCGATGAATACGATACGTCCGTTGCGTACGATGTCGAAACGTGGACTTGAGCCGTTTGATTCTTGATTGTGAGAGGAGCAATCATGGAAATTCAATCTAGCCAACATTGCTGGTATTAAGTATTTAAAATCCATTAGCAATAATTTAAATTTACCTGTAGATCTAACCAAGACAATATTTTTCGTAAGGTTTTCTCAGGACGTCTTGCACGAGTCTACGAGTAGATACTGTTCAGTTCCACTAAACTTGTAGTTCACTTTGTATCTCATTCTCAATTCTGTATACCTAGCAGTCAATTGAGACTTACGAGATTTTATTTCTTTCTAAATCTTCTTCACTAATTTTGCCATGAAATAAATTACCTACTTTTCCTTGATTTTAAAATATCAATACTTACAAACCAATATTTTATACAAGATTTTTCACCAATTAAACTATATTTTATTCTTTTCGAAAACAGGCAGCTACAGAATACGATGCGCGGATTATGAACATGTAAACAACAAAAACCATTCACAGGATGATTCGGCAAGCAATGAAACGTTGTGCGACGCGGCGCACCTGCCCGTCCGGAAACCGATTAAAATGATAAAGCGCTGTGACCCCCGAGATTTGTCGGACGATTTAATCTTTCATTCTGCTCTGTGTTGCGGCGCGGTCCCCGGCGCGAATTAAAAGCGGACGGGAGTGCGGACGCCTTATTGTGTTGCGAGTGCGGTTCGATTGATTCAATGTTTAGGGCTTTTTGTTTTTGTTCCTGTACCTACGAGTATTTAATATTGTTGATTAATTGTAGAATTTCATTGTGCAGACGAAAATAATGCTATGAAATGTAATTTTTTTCTATTTTTGTAAGGACTCTAATAATTTTAGATTTTCTAGTTGGTACGTTGGTAATAGGTACTAAGTAGTAAGTAGCTTATGAAACAAATAGGGTTCTAGTCTAGTTAAAATAATATTAAAATACCATTTCTAGTGTCAAGACAAACCCTTCAGGTTTAATGGCACGTCAATTTAAAAACCTAACTACCTATGTTACACAATGTTTTGTATACATAAAATAAAATAATAACCTAACTTCGTATAAGTATATTATTTATTTTTTGACAAAAGTTAAAACATTAAAATGTTTTCAACATAAATTCGTTAACGAAAATGGATTTCACGTGTTTCCTAGTTATTTCTCTATATACCAACCAGTGTATGTAGCCATTGTAATAGTTTAACAAACGAAATCCATGAAAACTAAAAGAATAGTGAGTAGTAATAGAATAGCCAATAGGACTTCGCATACAACGTACATAGGAGAGCTACAACCGTGTTTGCTTCGCTTGAAAAATTTCAAACGTCACGCCTGCTTTGACAAATGTTTCCGGAACATCCTGTATATGCGCTGGGAATTTCAATTTGTCCGAACCGCCCATTTAATTGGTGCTCAAAAATCTATCTACACACACAGTCGTCATGTCTGGAGTTGGTATGTAATATACGTGTGTTTTCCAACTGTTTTTATTGGTCACTAGGTCACTGCCATACTGCCGTATTTCATTAAAGCTTGTAAACCATAGGGTTCAGACTTTAATTAGTAAAAAATGCATTTAGCTTGTCATTATGAATCACATTCATTTTTCCTATGACTTCGAACACTTTTAGAAGTTGTAGGTATTTTGCCTCAAAATAAACAAGCTACAAATAATAATAATATGACCCGACAAAAGATGTGCTATGTCAACTTTTCGCCATCTTATAGTTACGCTGATCACGTCCTTACAATGACACTTTGTGGCAGAGAAATACAACTTCATTTTCTTTGGAGACAAGGATGATTTTAGCTAGCGATCCGATAGTCGACAAGTTTTTCGTTGTCATGTCAAGATCTCTTCTCAGATTTATTAAGTATTATATTCAAGTGGTGGTCGTGATTCAACTCATTCAACAGTTCCTATATTTTCAATTACTATTTACTTCTAATCTACGTTATGTAATATGATGTAACTAATTACAATTTCTTTGCTACGTATCACAAAACCCATCTGCTGGGGCAGGGTTTCCTTCCAGGGTATGGTTTTTAGGCCTAGTCTATCGCCAGGATTGGTGGATCCCACCGCAAGCAAGCTTGTGCTGAGAGAGTTGTCGGGTCAGATGTTTTCAAGCTGCCCGAAGACCTCTGACTAGCGTTGACGACTGCTGCAAAATTGGCTTAAAAATTATGGTGCGTATACAAATTGGACATTATTTGAAAAAGAAGTAATCCCCGCTATAGATAAGTTAATTTATCGTTTTAAGAAAATCATTTATTACAAGTTGCAACAAGAACGTAAAACCTCACACTCAAAACATAGTCACAACATTTTCCTTACCACCACACACATAGACACATAGGTACAGTCAGCCGCATCTCGTTTACGCCAACGCGACGGTAATGAAGTGCTCGACGAGGGCCACTTCTCGCCGAGTGTACTTCTGTTTGACGCTGCAAGCTGACCCGGATAAATTGCAGTCGTATTATACGTTCTTTAGCTTCAAATTTTCCCCGGATAAATTGAATTTTTCGTACGTAAATGCTTATTTCATTATAAAAATAAGTTATTTTTTTCAAATTTCCGTTATGATACCTACAACGACTTCTTTAGTTACATTTTAAAAGATGACGAATATTATTTTTATGTCAGTTAAGAGTAGACCTTTGGACCAAATTCTTCTGTTAAGAGTAGACCGCTAGACCGCTCATTTGCATGACGAGCTTAGCAACAACATGTTAAATGAAATATTTCATTTTAGTCGTCACCCGGTGACCCTCTTAAATCATTTAATGTATGGCTCAAATTTATACCGCGTTTAAGGCGCGAACAATTGCTACCTTGTACAATAATACACAAATAGAATAATTGTAAACTCGTGGTCGGAGGTTGAGGTTAGGTGAGCAGGTAAGATGGAGCAGAGAAATACAGTGTGCTTCTTGTATGGCGTATAATTGGAAAGTGAATTACCGCTAGTTAATTACCCACTAACTATAAGATACATTTTCATAAACTAATTATAACGCCCTCTATTGGAGGACCTGTGAACTTAACCAATCGGTAATCGATAAAAGATCATGCATTCTTGTAACATATTCATGATCATAGTCATCTATGATTGCAGCCAATACGGAGACAATCCCATAGATGGCGCTGTCAACATGTTCACGAGTTGACATGCTCCCGGGCAAGCAAAAACAACGCCACCGCAGTTGCTACCTGCGAATGCGTTGTCCCCGTCAGGCACAGTGCATTACTGTTATACCTCTTTCAATCACATTGCTATCATTTTAATTTAGGGAGGTAGGTTATTAAGAATGTTTAGATTGAAAGAGACATAACGCTATGTTTGATACCTAATTCCTTCAAATATCAGAGCAAGATAGATTACTAGGTATTTCGGAATGAAGTTAACTGAAATGAACTAATGAAGTTAAATGAAATGAAGTATCAAACATTTTATTGAAATTATGAGATCATTTTTAAGATATTCATAAGCGCAAAATATTTGGCACCTTATTCGTTAGAATAGAATTACTAGATAGGTATTTAAGAAAGGTAAGTAAGTAAGAAAGAACTAAGTTAATTGAAAAGAAGTAAGTAGAGGTACCAAATACTTTGTTACTAAATTTTAGAGTTAAGGTCAATAAAAAGCAACTAGGAGTAATTTTTAATACCAATAGGCACTAATGTAACATTATATATAGATACACGCTTAACTTAATTAGGTAGGTATAGTTACGGAATAGTTTATCTAGAATATTATAATAACTAGCTAATCTAAATCTAAATCTAGTTTATAGCTTCGATCGGTAGCGGGCATATATTATTGAAGGATCGCTTGATGATTCCTCTAGCTGTCTGGATCTCGGCTACCCGCGCGACGCCGTCTCGACCTTGGCAACAGCTGACGATGCGCCCCAGCCTCCACTGGCAGGGCGGCAGACGCTCCTCCCGCACCAGCACCACGGTTCCTTCGAGAAGAGCTGGGCCCTTGGAACTTCGCCATCTTGTGCGTTCCTGTAACAGTCCAATGTAGTCCCTGGACCAAGAAGTCCAGAAGTTCTGTTGCAGCTGCTGTAATTGTTGGTACAAGGTCAGTCGATTTATAGGTACATCCTTGTAATCGTAGTCGGGCAGTGAGTTAGCCGTCCTACCAATCAAGAAATGGGCTGGCGTGAGGCAAGTAATTTCGTCAGTATTAGAATTCGGAATAGGACATAACGGTTTAGAGTTTAAAATTCCTTCAACTTGTACAAGAATGGTAGAAAATTCCTCATAGGTTAACAATGCTTGTCCTAGTACTCGCTTTAGATGAAATTTGCATCGTCTAATGGCTGACTCGTGGAGTCCTCCCATATGGGGAGCATAGGGTGGAAGGAATTTCCATTGAATTCTTTCCTGCGCACAGGAAGTTTTCAGATCATTGGTATGGGCATTCAAAAAATCGTAAAGCTCTGCTAATTCATTATTGGCACCATGGAAGGTTGTCGCATTATCGGTTATCAGTACCTTAGGCTTGCCTCGTCTGCCAATATACCTACGAAATGCCGATAGAAATGCAGTTGTCTGCAATCCTGAAATTAATTCAATATGGACCGCCTTCGTAGTCATACAAGTGAATATGGCTATATAACATTTATAGGTTTTGTACCCACGTCCCCTCCTGTCCCTGACCGTGTAAGGACCTCCGTAATCCAACATCGTGAACACAAAGGGGAGAGCGGGGGTAACCCGCGTTGGTGGCAGGTCACCCATAATGGGAACCTGTGTCCTTGGGTTGGCTCTGAAGCAGGTTACACATTTTTCGACAATTTTATTAGCTAGGGTCTTACCATTTATCGGCCAAAAACGTTCCCGAGCCGACGACAGCAACAGCTGGGGTCCGGCATGCAGCAGTCTCACATGAAGGTCACTCATGATGAGTTTGGTTAGTACATGTTTGTGTGGTAGGATAATAGGGTGCTTTTTATCGTGGTCGTAAGCCGACAACCCCAAACGACCGCCTACTCTTATCAGCTTGTTTTCCATAAAAGGATTTAATGACAATAAGTTTGATGATTTTAATAATGGTTTTTTATTTTCAAGTAAATTATATTCGGATGGAAACATTTCAATTTGTGAAATTTCAATTAATTTATTTAGTGCGAAGTCTAATTCCTGCACTGAGAGTGGACCGTACCTTTTTTTATTTCGCTTTAAACAATTATTGGTGAATCTATAAATTACTGCGACGCAATTAGTAAGTTTGTTTACGTCCGACCATCTGTTGAATAATTCGTCCATGAATAGATTTGGTTGAATATTCGTAACAATGTTACAATTAATTTCGGTTATCTCAATTTCTGGTAGTCGCGTGGTGGTACAACCGGAAGGCCACTCGTCATTATGTTTTCCTAACCACGAAGGTCCTTCCCACCAGAGGGCGCAGTCGGTCAACTTGTCAGCCTGAACGCCCCTCGTTAAAAGATCGGCACTGTTATCATTCGACGAAACCCAGTGCCAATTATCGATATTGGTTAAACTTTGGATTGCGATGACTCGATTTTTTACAAAACAATCAAGATTATTTGGTTGCTGTGATTTTGCCCAGGCCAAAGCTACATTTGAATCACACCATAAATAAATTTTGGTAAAGTTAAATTTTAAGGCATAGTTAACCCTCTCATAAAGCTGTGCGAGTAGCAGCATAGCTCTGAGCTCGAGTTTAGGTATTGTTTCTTTCCGCGCCACCCTTGATTTAGAGCACAGTAATTGCGTAAATATTTGCCCGTGCACATTTATTGATCGTATATAAATAGCGCACCCGTATGCCGTTAATGAGCTATCCGAGAATCCGTGCAATTCCAGCGTTACGTAATCACTGATAAGCGTGTGTCTCGGCCTACGTAGGGAATTCAACGTAAACAATCTTTGATAAAAGTTTTCCCATTCATTTGTAATATCGGTTGGTAAACACTGATCCCATTGGAATTTATTGTCCCATAATTTTTTTATAATTAATTTCGCAATTACTAAGGTTGGATTTAATAGCCCTAGGGGGTCAAAAATAGCTGAGGCTAGGGATAGTATCTTACGTTTGGTTAAAGGTCTCGATACTTGTTCGATTTTTAATTGGTACATTAAATTGTCACTACCACTACACCATGCTAGCCCTAACACCTTATGTGTATCGTGTGCGAGTGAGGTGGGTGTGGATGTGTGTGTGGGTGTGTCAGTATTACTATTACTCACAGTTTTCAAAATGTTGGCGGAATTTGATTTCCTTGAATGGAATAGACACTACAAAATTACCATCGGGCGTTCTGTAGTGTTGATTAAATACCTTCTCGCATTGTAGATACTCCTGATCTGTTATCGCTGGTGTGGAATGGCAGTTGTCTGAGTTCCAGAAGGTCTGAAGTGCTTGATTTTGAGCAATTTGAACGAAGTTACATACTACCTGATGAGGCATGTTGGTGGAGTTCAATGAGTACGAGCCCGATACTACGTACCCTAATTTGGTTCTGACCAGAATTGGTAGCCCGGTCCCTAAGGAATGTTGTCCGATGCAGAGTAGCTGATAAAAATGTTCAGCTCCTATTAATAGGTCGATTTCCCCGTCTTCGTAAAATAATTCGTCAGCTAATCGGAATCGTTTGGGTATATTTAACTGACGAGCGTCGACAGTGTGTTTAGACAACTTACATATTTTTGGTACAATAAGACAAGACAATTTTGTAGAAAATGAGTCATCGTTTGAGTGAATGGTTAAGTTACATGATTGGTTTATCTTCGTTAAGTTTTGGTTAAATCCTAGAATTTCTATGTTCAATTGGTGTGTAGTTAGGTTTAATTTATTGCATGCACTCTCGGTTAAAAAGTTTGATTGCGATCCACTATCGAGCAAAACGCGTAAAACAATAGGTTTGTTATCTTTATCGAACACCTTTACGCGGGCCGTGGACAGAATTACACCCTTATTTTGTGTTATTGGCGGTGTACCGTCCACACGCGTACCTTGATTAGAGTTCAACTGTTGATTATTAGTAATCAAGTTGATCGAATGGGGTTCCTGTGGTACAGACGCCGCTGCCGTCGGCCCTGAAGAGTTGTGGAACGTTGACTGTCGTTGGTTCGACTCATTGGAGTCGGTATGGGTAATGTGTAAAAGCTTATGGTGCTTACCTTGGCATATTCTGCAGTTGCTCGCGCGGCAGTTAGGTACAATATGGTTAGATGCTAGGCAATTCAGACAGAGACCTAGCCTTTTTACTATGCGTATGCGTGACGCTGCATTCAGAGCCAACAACTTTGGACATTGGTTTATGTAATGAGTTTCTTTGCAGTTCGGACATTGTCTACGGTAGGTATGTTTAGGTATTACCTTACTGTTGGTATGGGATGGAGGGCACGTAGTTACCATAGCCTCTCGCGCCGCCGGGAGTCCGCGGGTAGCTGGTTCGGTTTGACTCACGGCCTCCCTCAGATCAGCTTGACTTCGCAGGAACGACTTGAAGTCCTGTAAGTTAGGCAATTCACGGGAATTCATTTTTTCCTCCCACTTGGTTTGCAATATCCTATCGAGTTTGGAAGTGAGGAAAAATATTATTAATAGATCCCAATCGTTGGTAGGTACCTTTACTGATCTGAGAATGCGTAAATGTTTAGAAATATTATCATTTAGTGATCTAAGGGCGGTGGCTGTATTTGGAACAGGATCGATATTAAACAGAGCTCTCAAATGACTATACACAAGGGTCTTGGGATTATTATACCTTTCGCAAAGTAGTTGCCATGCTAGGGCGTGGCTTTCCTCGGCGAACTCCAATGAACTGACTACTTCCAGCGCGCTATCAGTTAAACAACCCTTAAGGTATTTAAATTTTTGGATTGGTTTTAGACTGGTTTGATTGACAAGTGCGTCAAATGTGTCTCGAAATTCAATCCAGTCTGTAACCTGACCATTATATGTCGGCAATTTAATATCAGGATATTTAATGGAATCATGCTCACGTGGCTCGGTAACCTCGCGAACTTGACCCTCAGGTGATGTGGAGGCGCCTGGACTAGCCACCTGCGCTAAATAACCCTTGCTTAAGGACACACATTCAAAATAAGTGTTCTCAAACGTCTCTCTCTCCTCCAAATGATCCTTGAGCTCCTCGCTCAGAGTCTCAATTTTATCTTGAATAATTTCGAATTCCTTGAAAACATTTATTATTCTAGTTGTACGTAGCTCTAAATCGATTAACTGATCAGCAGTTAGCGATGCAGATGTGAGTTTCGATAAATACTTTTTGAACAAAGTTAATTTTCCCTTCACTACTCCTCGTTTTTTAATTAGAGTTTTTAACTTTATATCACAAATAACTGAAGAATCACTATCAGATGAAGCCATATTAAATTAAATTTGGATATAGTAGGAAGGTAGACGGTATACGTGTACAGTTTAGAGGTTATAATTTTAGACAAGTAAATTAAGTTTAAGGAATTTCAAACTTTTAACTAACTTGATAGGTACTAGTTGCCAGCCACTTACTTGATGATAGGATATTCTATGCTTTCAGCCCTTCTTCTCTTCTCGACCTTCTTGGACCTTGACCTCGTGTGGTCTCGTGGCGATCTCGGCCGCCCCGCCGTCGTAGGTATGCGTGACTTCCCAATCGAATCTTGTCGGTTGCAGCACCTGATTCCTCTGGTCTGGGTTCTGGAACCTGGTATGTTCACCACCACGTGGTGAAATGTAGCCCTCGTTATGTCCACCGCTCGCCTTTTCTCGCTTTTTCTCCGCCGCGGTCGCTAGGCCTTCGCCCAGCTTGCACTCCGTAGGATTGCGTAATCTTCTCCAGTAGTCAGGGGTCACCAAATGTAGACTCGTGGTCGGAGGTTGAGGTTAGGTGAGCAGGTAAGATGGAGCAGAGAAATACAGTGTGCTTCTTGTATGGCGTATAATTGGAAAGTGAATTACCGCTAGTTAATTACCCACTAACTATAAGATACATTTTCATAAACTAATTATAACGCCCTCTATTGGAGGACCTGTGAACTTAACCAATCGGTAATCGATAAAAGATCATGCATTCTTGTAACATATTCATGATCATAGTCATCTATGATTGCAGCCAATACGGAGACAATCCCATAGATGGCGCTGTCAACATGTTCACGAGTTGACAATAATGTTGTTTCCTAGAGTAACTAAATATGTGCGTAACGTAGGTACCTATATTTTTATATGAAAAAAAACTCTGTTACATATTTTAGAAAATTTTTGGTTAGTAAAAGACTTCAAAAGTTAAATGAAGTATTTATTTTTTGCATTTATTTTTACTTTTGCAAAGACGTAAAAATCTAGTAATCTAAGTAGAGGTATCTGTTTTGTGAGCGGCTGTCCTCCCCTTAATGAAGGCCTCAAATTTATACCAAGTTTAAGTACGAATCCTGGGCCCTATGTTTGTGGTATGCAAATCAGCCCAACTTCAAACGAGGTTGTAGTTAGTATCGTTCATAGCTCCCATTTGTTTTTCTCAGATGTGTAAATGATGTAATATTATTTATAGAGTCGTGTTGGCGTAATGCATTAAGTCTCGGTCTCGAAAGGCCGTGGGTTCGAATTTTGTCATGTAGTATTTTAGAAAAAATATATTTATTAATGTAGACACAATCATACCATGTGATCTTACGGTGAACGAAAACATGGTTAGGAAACTTGAACATGTAGATTTTAGATGTGTACCCTAATAACGCATTGTATTCAATCAGAAGCGGCGATTCTGCTCGCGAACTCTCACGTGAGTACAACCAATGTACAGCTTAAAATGGGAGGTGACTTAATTGCGACAAACAAACCATTTACAACAACAATTTATTTTTATTCATTCGGATATTCGTTGAAGTTCCAAGGCTATTAAAGAGGTATACTAAAGCTACAAGTAATGAGCAAATTAGCAAATAATTCTGCAATATATTTTTTAAAACTTAAGTCTCTAAAATTTACCATTGTTTAGTTTTTTTCTACATTAATGTTTTCAGTTTTACGGAGAACGCCGCTCATTAACGTATTGTGGAGGCGGCTTCCCGACTCCCTCTTAAACTGAGTTTGCATAATCTAAGCTTTACTGTTAAAATTGCACGTAAACTTTGCCTTGGAATGATGTCTCGTAAACTCTCGAACAAATCATAAATTTTGGTTGCTGCGATAACTTTATAGCAAAATAATGCTTTAGCTAAGTAAGTATAATATATTATTATTATCTTCTTTGGCTACATGTTCATATAAAATATGATTAGATAGGTATTTTAAGTATTTTTTATTTATTTATTAATAAAAACAATATCTTAAGTAAAACAGTAATACAGTTTTCCTGAAACTTTAAATTGATGTATAGAGATTCGATTTTAGCAATTAGGTACTATCAAGATGAAATCTGACAAGGTATTATTTCTAGTCTACCATCAGAACGGTTTTGGGATAAGAGTAAAATTAAATTAAGTATATGAATTAAATATCTCTGCTGCCTCTTAGTCGGAACACTTCGAGATATCGATTTCTCAGCATAAAGCAGCTAGTAAAGGACTAAATATTAAATTATAATACTGGTTTAGTTTAACTAGGGGCTCGCTGAACCGTCTATATGCACTTGAGTCGTGCATATTCAGATTCTATCGCAACTCGCACGGTTAAACTAAGCCGTACTTAAACTGAGTTAACTTTATTCATGGTGAAGCCCGCTTTTGACTGCTCTGTATTTATTTCTACACTGTTGACTTTCCTTCTTTATTGTTGGACTTAATGAGAGGATGTTTCTTTTATTTCTTAAGTGGTTTTCAGGGTTCCTTTTCAGAATTGTAATGTTATTATGAAAACGTGGGCGCTTTTTGACGCATAATATTATATAAACAGCAGTTACGATTGTAGGCTTATGATTAATAAGTGTGTAAAATATTGACGTAATCAAAAAACTTAATACTATGTAGGTACGATGATAAAAAAATGTACTAGACTTTGATGATGATAATTTTAATTTTTATTCTGTATTCCAGTTCTTAGTAGTTCTCACTCACATAACATGGTTGTCAGTAGTTCTCACTGACTTTAACATAATGAAAAGATTTGACATATAATGAAGATTTTACCAATCATCTGGTACCTCGAACCTACGACCGTTGAAGGTATACGACTGGACCAAAATAAAGTACTTACTATTCGAATACTCTTGGAATTAATTTAAAATTAAAACGAGCTTTAGATTGCTTGAAACAAGTTCTCGGAGCTCATAGACTCATGGCGAGGATCAAACCGTCTGCCATTTTGCCACCCGCAAAGTTTTAAGCTTCAGAATTTCCCGGGCGAATTTGAAAAGTTTATAGAGTTTCGTCATATAGTTGAAATAGTTCCACTGTTTGCTTCTACCCTGGTAAGTGGGATAAGGAGATGGATATAGTTAGGAGGGTAGTCGACAGAAATCAAGTTAAGGTTAAGTACAGCTCGAGACAGAGCCATGCTATAGACCCTCCATGAATCCCTTAGTTTGGCGCCCACGTGGTCTTGTTAGTTTGGCACCCAACGTGGTCTTGTTAGTTTGGCGCCCAAAATGGGGCATCTTGTTTTTGGCGCCCAACGTTGGCTTGCTGGTTTTGGCGCCCAACGTTGGCTTGCTGGTTTTGGCGCCCAACGTGAGCTAGATGGTTTGTTTTTTTTGTTTGTGGCTCCCAACCAGCGTCTACTGATAATGTAATTTATAGGAGCCCATCGCCCAAAATCATTTCTTGACAACATTGAAACAACAATAATATGTAGGTACAGTATTGTGCAAATTTATAGGTACCTATTACTATTTAGATTTGTAACATTTTAACATTGACATTGGCGTACAGCACAAAAGCATTAAAACATTACAATATAGCACTACGGAGCCTTTTGTGACTTCAGCAAATAAGTTCTTAGTCTTTTTTGTCCTTTATTTTCTAAGTAATTCCAAGAGAGATTTTTTAGACCTCTTAGTGGGCTGGCTTAATTTGTTTTTGAGCTAGCTAATAGTCTAGTCAAGTGCTCCTTGTAAATATAAATTGGGCAATGATTAGGCGGCTTTGCAATTAGTATTATATATTACCTAAACAGTGAAATATTATTAGACAGCGTTTTTACAGTCATAGTTAAAATGAAAAATAAACACTCGCCTATCTGCTATGATACATTGAAAAAACAGCGCCTAAGAGGACATTTGTTTACTTAAATATTGGTCCTTTGACCAATCGGTCCAAATTCAGAATAATATTTAAATGTAGTAAAAGTAATCAAAAAAGTACAGCTCTCCTATATTTTTACCATTCCAGTAGTAGGTATTTTATAGCCATAAACGAATAAACTTCAACATTCGCTTATTACATAAATAAAAGTGTCCCCAACATTCTAACGACACTGTAACCTTCGTACTCGGTACCATTTATTTAATAGAAGTATGAGTCTTAAAATATACAGGCATATATAACTAATTCTGAATTATAATGTTAATGTTAGAAGATAGATTTCCGTGATAAAATAGCTAATAAAATACCTAACTCATAAAATTTATTGACTAATGATCAACCTGAAACAAGATTATTTACCATATTTTGAACAATTACTTTGGATTGATTATAATATTATGATTGTTTAGCTTCCGAACTCCGACTATGTTTATCATTGTACGCTAAATAAATTAATAACGTAGTATTACTAATTTGTATTATTTGTGCCTTACTCAAGATGTCCACGGCGGGTTCACATAAAATTATTTTCATAATATAATTTTAGATGTCATATTTTTACAGGTTAGTTTAATGTTTGCTGCACTGTCGTACCCATAATGCGATGTCAATATGAATACGTAGTAAACCCGTGTCCCTATTACCATCACCTGCCTGAAATAGAGCCCAAGTCGCAATAAAACGTAAAATAAAACACGTTTATGCGGCTCTCTTAAAAGTCACGTAAATTTTATGTCAAGTCCACAGTTACGGCCGCATATTCTGATAGATTCAATGACGAGCTGGTTTTATGTAGGTTTTTTCATGACAGAGCATTTTGAGGTTAACCCCTTGAGGGTTTTTCGTGAGCAAATAAAAGTCGCTATTTCGTAGCAATGGTTATTAAAAGTGAAACAACATTAAGCTATTATAATATTAGCATCACGTAACAATGATGGACAGAAAGCATTAGACAGGAAAACCTTAAGAAATTTCTGCGTCAGAGCGGCCAAGTGAAAAACATGCATTTTAACAATGTAAGAACCGTTCTTTGCGGTTCAAACTCTTCTGAAAAAGTTATATTGAACCCTACTACTGAAATAAGTAGGTATATATTAGGTGCTATTTATATTTTTTCTATTGAAAGCTTAATTTAAAGCGTGGCCTGCACTGATTTCTATTTTCAAAAAGGTATTGATTGTAAATATTAATTGATAGGTATTTAATCTAAAATCCAATACATTATTGAAATGATATCACACTGATCGCATTCTTATTTCAGGAAATCTTTGTTATATATTATAAAATTACAATGTTTCGCCTGTGACTTTCGATGTTTTATTTTAGAATATTCCACAAATATCCGCAAGGACGAACCCCTCTGTCCAAATCAGTCTCCCACACGCGAGCAGCGGCAGCGCGACACCGGGATGGCAAAATGTTAATATTTCAAAAGACGGGTATCTGTGGAAACACGTTGTTCTAGCGCTCGAGCGCTAAGGCGGGTGCACACGAGATAACGAAGGCGAAATTAATGGTTCGTCGTACAGAGTGATAAGCTGCGCCGCAGCGCTGCCGACGTGGAAAAATACATGTGTGTTTTAAACTTGGAAATATTTTATGCATGATAAAGTTCCTCCGTGCTGCCGCGTTGTTTTTTTTCTAGTGGAAAGTCTGTGCGATTTAATTTAGAAAATTGTATATTATTATATTTCTAGACTGTATGTAAATTGAGGAGTACGCGAACTAAGTTTAATTAAATTGTTTCTGAAATTGTAGAGCGAGATGATGATTCTGAAATTGAGAGAAGATGATGTTTCTGAAATGGAGAGTTACGAAGAAAATACACAATGCAATAATTTATTAAGTCAAATTTTAAACGTGCCATTTATTTTGTATCATAATTAAATAGCTAATCACATTTATCACATGCAATAGGATCCTGCCGTTTTATTCCCAACTATCCAAAGTATTCCCTCTCTCATACAAAATAGTGCGATTGTATATTGTGTTCGCCGCTTTAAATTGCAGAATGTCCTCTTGAATATTTCCTATTCAATCTAACTCGAACATGTCTGACAGATACCGGGGCTGTTGGCTGGCGGGAGGCTCGTATTCTAGTCCACTCCCATATTCGATATCTCTGCGGAAGATTATCCAAGGTGTTGTTGAGAGCAATAAAATAATATATTATTATACTAACCTAGTAATATTGGAACCCACCCTTTGTTCCTGTAATCTATGGTTAGTTTCTGCAAGCGTCATCTTTTCTTCTAGAAAACTGGTTGCTCCATTTTTGTATGTCTTATGGTTATGCATAAGGTATACAAGATGGCGAGGTATTGTTTAAATTTCAGAATCCAGGGTTAGAGCATGTAGTACGAGTAAACAAAAGAGTGTCGGTGTAAATAGATAAAGGATAAGCCAACTAATAAAATAAAATAAACTTACTACTTTACTACATTAATTCCTTACATTCTCTATTTTTAATAATTAATCATAGTTATTCGTAGTAAACAGAAGTTTTTATTCCTAAGTTGTATTTTGTTACAAACAGGTGCATAAAATTAAGTAGTTTTCACTTGTTTTTTGAGCTTAAAAGTGATGCTCTAGAGAGTGCAAACAGGGAATTCTATTAGTAAAAACTTTCAAAAAGTTTGCGAACCCGGTAATGGACTCAATGTAATATTATGTTTTGAATAGTGTAAATAAATAATTTGTATGTACGGTGGCCTGCGCCTAAAAGTATACAGGCGGAGTTTTTAAAATAGCGATCCCTGATGATGAAGGGACCCGCAACATCTGTTATAAATCCGGGTACGTGTTGTGTGTGATGTGTGTAGCAGTGGTGTTTATGTGGATGTGCTTGAGCAGCATGTCAGCTTGAGATCGCTATTTTAAAAACTCCGCCTGTATACTTTTAGGCGCAGGCCACCGTACCTACATCGAGAAACTACTTACGTATGTATTACAATGAATTATGATACAGAATGTCTTAAATTACAGTACACATCCGAAAGACACTATACTTAATTTAAATTATTTCACTACTTTACAGATGGGCACTTTAACCCGGGACGTTGAAGTTACTTCTACGGTATTAAAATTTATTTTTATAACGTTATACGATATTTTATAAATCTGAATGGACAGAGAATACATGCCCTGTTTTATGCAGATAAAATCTATTATATATGGATGGTCGCTTCAGCTTTTTGAGGTGCATACTAGGTAGTAAGGTATATCTTTTTCACAGAAAACGGGAGCCAATCAAATACGGCTAGCAGACAAGTAGGTAATAAAAATGTAGAAAAAAAGTGCAGGGCCTATGAAACGATTTCATTAAATAGAATCCAATCAAAAACATAAATGTGAAATGAGAGCCAAGTTCAATATTAACCTAAATGCCGAATGTTGACTTCAACGACAAAAGAAGTGAGATCTAAATGGGTGCCAAGTTCAATGGTCAGTCCTGAAATTTATTTATAAGTAACAGTATTACATAATCATATCTTCTTATAACATAAAATAATGTATTGTATCCTAAGGTCTGATTTGGCTAGTTTTCATTCAGCATTCATTTTACATTCGGCATTTAGGTTAATATTGAACTTGGCTCTCATTTCACATTTATGTTTTTGATTGGATATCATTTCTTTTTGTTGGTAAGTACATAATAATATATTATCCTCGTAACGCCGTAGGTCGTTTTAAAAAGTCAAATTTAAAAATGCATAAAAAAAACTTTTAAGTCCCTAGACTTTTAAAAAGGATAATTATTCACTCAACCTACATATTATCATATATTCAATATTATTACTTTATTTTCCTACGTTTACGGGGTACTTATAATTTTCTTGTCAGTGTTATTTTATCCTATCCAATCGGATCCCATCCGATCCGATTTGAGCCGATTCGTCCGATCCGATACTATTTGACTCAATTTGATCCGATCCCATCCGACACGATCCGTACCCATCGGAACCGATCTGGTCCAATCCGATCCGATCTGTCCGATTCGTCCGTTTTGTCCGATCTGTCCAATCCGATTCGATCCAATTTGATCAGATCCGTACTATCCGCGCCGATATGATGCGATCCCATCCGATACGATCCGTACCCATCCAATCTCATCGGAACCGATCTGATCCGATCCGATTTGAGCAGATCCGATCCGATCCATTTAATCTGTCCGATCCGTCCGATACGAGCAGATTCGATTTAATCCGATCCGATCCTATTTGATCCAATCCCATCCGATACGATCCGTACCCATCCGATCCGTACATATCCGATTCCATCCAATACGATCCGATCCGATTTGGTCCGATCCCATTCCATTCCATTCTATTAACAGCTATCTTAGACTAGTTAACATTAATATTATGCAAATGCATCTCAAAACCATTTCATAGTTTTCGCATATTATGATAGCAATCGTACCATAAGAGTTTTGATCTATACGTGAGTGAGTCAGTCAATGTTAAAAATGAGGTTTTTTGGACATTAATATCTAAATAACCGTTTGAGATACGCTTATGAAATTTAGAACACATATGTATCTCGCTAGTGTCAATATATGAGCCAAATTTCATACGTTTATATTAAATAGTTTTTGATTTATGGTCAAAAGTGTCTCGAAATGGTTCGTGTAATATTACACACGGTGCGGCTCGCCAGTTCTGTTTGTCGAACTTGGCTGGACACGCTACCGCGTGTCTAGATCTAATGAGACCGTGGCGATGATTTCAGCACCTCAAAAATATTAAACTTCCTATGCAAGGTACACAAGCTTTGTGGGAAAGTCAACTAATTATTTTATACGTTAGACTATAAAATTAGTAAAGTAAATCCCTTAAATATTCAAAATACTTATTTGAAGTACACAGTACAGTGCATAGCTTGGCCAGAAACAGTAAATTGTATTGTTCAAAGCCAATATTACTGTAAGACAAAGTTTGTTATCACTTGAGAAGTTTATTTGTAAAATGAAGTGGAAAGCGGTGGGCAGCGGTGACGGGTACAATTTATATCTGTACCACCGCGCCCCGATTCCAAGCGATGCTTCAGTGACTGCGTTGCGTTAACGCTGCGTTGACTGTTGCGTTGTAGTGACGGAAGGTGATGCAACGCGTAGTGTTACATGTCGTTAAGATTCGTATTTAGAACCATAGAGCGTCATCGGTCACTTAGGTGCACCAGGTTAGTTGTAACTTTTATTTTAAAAACAGTGTTTGTATTAATGTATCCGATGTTGGTGAACCAAATAAATATTTTTTATTAATTTATTATTTTATTTGTGAACCCGTTTTGTCCCAATGCTAGGCAAAGGTCCCTGGTTCTTTTACCTATCCCTCCTTATTCCAGTTCCTATAACATAAATATGTCCAGGGAATCCCGCCATCTTCTTCTGGGCCTGCCCCTGCGCCAACGGCCGTTATCGGCTATGCATTCGGTGGCATGTTTAGCCCACCTATCCGGCTGCATACGGCAGACGTAAAAACCCACTTCGACAATATAACTTTTGGATCGTAGATAAATATAAAAAAAAGACAGGCCGCAGTTTGTGCCGCTATTTATTTGTTGGTCATATTATTATCGCCTTTAGGTGTTTAACTATCCCATAGATTTATCAAAACCGAAGCAGCTCAGAATCGGGGAGATTATGTAAAACTTTATGTTAGGGAGTTCAAATGAGGAATATATCAAACATATCTATATGGAAGCGTGCATAATTCCGCTAAAACTTTATTCATTTATTCACTTTTGTTAACATTTGACCATAATTTTTTAATGTTACATGAAGTGGGTTAAAAAGCTTAAGGTGCAAATTGGCGGCAACATGAGGCTGCAGCCACGTGGCGCGGCGTCACGACTTTTCTCTCTACGACAGGTTCAAAATAAATACATAGAAATAAGTTTAGTAGGTAGTAACACTTCGTTAAATTATTTGTTTGTAAACTTTTTCAAATAGTTTTTCCAAACACCCCATCAAATAGTCAACATTTTCATTTCTTTAAACAGTTATTCCATAAATTGTACTTACTTTATTCTAATGACCAACTAGTGTAAACTGCTGGTGTTCCATATTTGATAAATAAATAAATAAACTAGTAATATCATAAAATTAAGGTAAGCAAACTAAGCAAAGCATCATAAATCAATGTTGGGATAGAATATAAAACAAGTGGAGTTATTTATGACGTCCAGTTTTGGCGGGTTCCGTACACAAAACCACATTTAGTTTAACTTGAATATTTATGAACTTTTAGGGTGAAAGGGTTGTAGTATTAGTTTGAGTAGATTTTCGCAAAGACTCGGCTCCGATATGAATAATACTAAACTGAAAGGGTTCCGTGGGGCCAAAATACCGCTCCGTAAAAAACAAGGATTAAAAACCTGTGATGAATAAGTTAAAATTTCCTAATTTCCCTTACTTTGGGATATGTTTTTCGAAACTGAAAATAACTAGATCTCGAAAAATTAAAAACAGCTTCACAATTACGACAAAATAAAATAAGACTAATATATTACTGTCCTCTAATGTCAATTAATTTACAATGTAAAAGATAAGAACACAATCAAAGGAATCAAATTATTCCATAAATTCTTGGCATAACTGGACCTTCATACCTGCGTGAAGTTAGCAGCCTAAAGTTAGCAGCCTTTGAATAGCCGACCAAATTAAGATGGTCACTTCAGTCATTGCATACTTTATCAATTAAAACACGTAAAAAGCCCCAAAAACATTGGAATAACAATGCTAGGTATTCATATAAACACTATAATATGTTCTAAAACAAATAAATACTATAAAATACGACGTTTACTTACTGACGCCCTTGTTGGTTAATGGATATTTTGTATGGGGGCACCGAGATGCCATAGACCTGCCAGCATCTCACCTGGTTTATTATGTGTGTTGACTCATTATGAAACACTGACAGAAGTTTCATCAACATTGAAACGGTATAGCAGGTGTCCAGGAGCCACTTTCTGACAGATTTTGGGTAAAAATTCACAATATTTCACGAATAATCAAGTTTGCAGGTGAAACCTGAAGAAAATCAGCTGCAAATGATAGTTCATATGAAAGGTATTATTAATACCTAGAGACGGTTTTCAGCAATTTCCGATTAAATGACTTTTGGTGAATATTCAAGGGGAAGATCAGAAAATAAAAGTTAGCAGCCCAAGATTACCATTTTGTATGGGGGCACCAAGATGCCATAGACCTGCCAGCATCTCACCTGGTTTATTATGTGTGTTGACTCATTATAAAACACTGACAGAAGTTTCATCAACATTGAAACGGTATAGCAGGTGTCCAGGAGCCACTTTCTGACAGATTTTGGGTAAAAATTCACAATATTTCACGAATAATCAAGTTTGCAGGTGGAACCTGAAGAAAATCAGCTGCAAATGATAGTTCATATGAAAGGTATTATTAATACCTAGAAACGGTTTTCAGCAATTTCAGATTAAATGACTTTTGGTGAATATTCAAGGGGAAGATCAGCAAATAAAAGTTAGCAGCCCAAGATTACCATTTTGTATGGGGGCACCAAGATGCCATAGACCTGCCAGCATCTCACCTGGTTTATTATGTGTGTTGACTCATTATAAAACACTGAAAGAAGTTTCATCAACATTGAAACGGTATAGCAGGTGTCCAGGAGCCACTTTCTGACAGATTTTGGGTAAAAATTGACAATATTTCACGAATAATCAAGTTTGCAGGTGGAACCTGAAGGAAATTAGCTGCAAATTATAATTCATATGAAAGGTATTATTAATATCTAGAAACGGTTTTCAGCAATTTCAGATTAAATGACTTTTGGTGAATATTCAAGGGGAAGATCAGAAAATAAAAGTTAGCAGCCCAAGATTACCATTTTGTATGGGGGCACCAAGATACCATAGACCTGCCAGCATCTCACCTGGTTTATTATGTGTGTTGACTCATTATAAAACACTGACAGAAGTTTCATGAACATTGAAACGGTATAGCAGGTGTCCAAGAGCCACTTTCTGACAGATTTTGGTTAAAAATTAACAATATTACACGAATTATCAAGTTTGCAGGTGGAACCTGAAGGAAATCAGCTGCAAATGATAGTTCATATGAAAGGTATTATTAATACCTAGAAACGGTTTTCAGCAATTTCAGATTAAATGACTTTTGGTGAATATTCAAGGGGAAGATCAGAAAATAAAAGTTAGCAGCCCAAGATTACCATTTTGTATGGGGGCACCAAGATGCCATAGACCTGCCAGCATCTCACCTGGTTTATTATGTGTGTTGACTCATTATAAAACACTGACAGAAGTTTCATCAACATTGAAACGGTATAGCAGGTGTCCAGGAGCCACTTTCTGACAGATTTTGGGTAAAAATTCACAATATTTCACGAATAATCAAGTTTGCAGGTGGAACCTGAAGGAAATCAGCTGCAAATGATAGTTCATATGAAAGGTATTATTAATACCTAGAAACGGTTTTCAGCAATTTCAGATTAAATGACTTTTGGTGAATGTTCAAGGGGAAGATCAGAAAATAAAAGTTAGCAGCCCAAGATTACCATTTTGTATGGGGGCACCAAGATGCCATAGACCTGCCAGCATCTCACCTGGTTTATTATGTGTGTTGACTCATTATAAAACACTGACAGAAGTTTCATCAACATTGAAACGGTATAGCAGGTGTCCAGGAGCCACTTTCTGACAGATTTTGGGTAAAAATTCACAATATTTCACGAATAATCAAGTTTGCAAGTGGAACCTGAAGAAAATCAGCTGCAAATGATAGTTCATATGAAAGGTATTATTAATACCTAGAAACGGTTTTCAGCAATTTCAGATTAAATGACTTTTGGTGAATGTTCAAGGGGAAGATCAGAAAATAAAAGTTAGCAGCCCAAGATTACCATTTTGTATGGGGGCACCAAGATGCCATAGACCTGCCAGCATCTCACCTGGTTTATTATGTGTGTTGACTCATTATAAAACACTGACAGAAGTTTCATGAACATTGAAACGGTATAGCAGGTGTCCAAGAGCCACTTTCTGACAGATTTTGGTTAAAAATTAACAATATTACACGAATTATCAAGTTTGCAGGTGGAACCTGAAGAAAATCAGCTGCAAATGATAGTTCATATGAAAGGTATTATTAATACCTAGAAACGGTTTTCAGCAATTTCAGATTAAATGACTTTTGGTGAATATTCAACGGAAAGATCAGAAAATAAAAGTTAGCAGCCCAATATTACCATTTTGTATGGGGGCACCGAGATGCCATAGACCTGCCACTTTCTGACAGATTTTGGTTAAAAATTAACAATATTTCACGAATTATCAAGTTTGCAGGTGGAAACCTGAAGAAAATCAGCTGCAAATGATAGTTCATATGTAAGGTATTATTAATACCTAGAAACGGTTTTCAGTAATTTCTGATTAAATGACTTTTGGTGAATATTCAAGGGGAAGATCAGAAAATAAAAGTTAGCAGCCCAAGATTACCATTTTGTATGGGGGCACCAAGATGCCATAGACCTGCCAGCATCTCACCTGGTTTATTATGTGTGTTGACTCATTATAAAACACTGACAGAAGTTTCATAAACATTGAAACGGTATAGCAGGTGTCCAGGAGCCACTTTCTGACAGATTTTGGGTAAAAATTGACTATATTCCACGAATAATCAAGTTTGCAGGTGGAACCTGAAGGAAATTAGCTGTAAATGATAGTTCATATGAAAGGTATTATTAATACCTAGAAACGGTTTTCAGCAATTTCAGATTAAATGACTTTTGGTGAATATTCAACGGGAAGATCAGAAAATAAAAGTTAGCAGCCCAAGATTAACATTTTGTATGGGGGCACCAAGATGCCATAGACCTGCCAGCATCTCACCTGGTTTATTATGTGTGTTGACTCATTATAAAACACTGACAGAAGTTTCATGAACATTGAAACGGTATAGCAGGTGTCCAGGAGCCACTTTCTGACAGATTTTGGGTAAAAATTGACAATATTCCACGAATAATGAAGTTTGCAGGTGGAACCTGAAAGAAATTAGCTGCAAATGATAGTTCATATGAAAGGTATTATTAATACCTAGAAACAATTTTTTAAGCAATTTCAGATTAAATGACTTTTGGTGAATATTCAAGGGGAAGATCAGAAAATAAAAGTTAGCAGCCCAAGATTAACATTTTGTATGGGGGCACCAAGATGCCATAGACCTGCCAGCATCTCACCTGGTTTATTATGTGTGTTGACTCATTATAAAATACTGACAGAAGTTTCATCAACATTGAAACGGTATAGCAGGTGTCCAGGATCCACTTTCTAACAGATTTTGGGTAAAAATTGAAAATATTCCACGAATAATCAATTTTGCAGGTGGAACCTGAAGAAAATTAGCTGCAAATGATAGTTCATATGAAAGGTATTATTAATACCTAGAAATGGTTTTCAGCAATTTCAGATCATATGACTTTTGGTGAATATTCAAGGGGAAGATCAGAAAATAAAAGTTAGCAGCCCAAGATTACCATTTTGTATGGGGGCACCAAGATGCCATAGACCTGCCAGCATCTCACCTGGTTTATTATGTGTGTTGACTCATTATAAAACACTCACAGAAGTTTCATCAACATTGAAACGGTATAGCAGATGTCCATGAGCCACTTTCTGACATCTGTTATCATCAGTTTTTTTGTACTTACTACAAAAAAAACTGCACTTACGAGTATAGAAAAGGACAATACTCTTATCAGTATCACAAAAGGTCATCTTTTCAGCCTTACTCTTTCCGCCATACAATACGCATGACGCATGACGCAGGTGTGAGCCTTTGATGGCATGCCGACTAGTGTTATTTTATAGTTGGGAAACCATTTACCTACCTACCTGCCTAAAACAAAGAGTTCATCACACCACAACAATAGAATGTCCTAACTTATTTCCTGTTGCGAAACTAAAGAATTGATTATGGTTATTTTTTGTGCGTTAGTATACAGAATATTTTTTTTACCTTTGATCATAAGCCGACTTGCAAAAGTTTTTATTGACAAGACGTGCACCTGGCAAAATAATGCTATTGTCTCTATTTGCTATTTAATCTGAAATTGCTGAAAACCGTTTCTAGGTATTAATAATACCTTTCATATGAACTATCATTTGCAGCTGATTTCCTTCAGGTTCCACCTGCAAACTTGATTATTCGTGAAATATTGTGAATTTTTACCCAAAATCTGTCAGAAAGTGGCTCCTGGACACCTGCTATACCGTTTCAATGTTGATGAAACTTCTGTCAGTGTTTTATAATGAGTCAACACACATAATAAACCAGGTGAGATGCTGGCAGGTCTATGGCATCTTGGTGCCCCCATACAAAATGGTGATCTTGGGCTGCTAACTTTTATTTTCTGATCTTCCCCTTGAATATTCACCAAAAGTCATTTAATCTGAAATTGCTGAAAACAGTTTCTAGGTATTTATAATACCTTTCATATGAACTATCATTTGCAGCTGATTTTCTTCAGGTTCCACCTGCAAACTTGATTATTCGTGATATATTGTCAATTTTTACCCAAAATCCGTCAGAAAGTGGCTCCTGGACACCTGCTATACCGTTTCAATGTTAATGAAACTTCTGTCAGTGTTTCATAATGAGTCAACACACATAATAAACCAGGTGAGATGCTGGCAGGTCTATGGCATCTCGGTGCCCCCATACAAAATGGTAATCTTGGGCTGCTAACTTTTATTTTCTGATCTTCCCCTTGAATATTCACCAAGAGTCATTTAATCTGAAATTGCTGAAAATTGTTTCTAGGTATTAATAATACCTTTCATATGAACTATCATTTGCAGCTGATTTTCTTCAGGTTCCACCTGCAAACTTGATTATTCGTGAAATATTGTGAATTTTTACCCAAAATCTGTCAGAAAGTGGCTCCTGGACACCTGCTATACCGTTTCAATGTTGATGAAACTTCTGTCAGTGTTTTATAATGAGTCAACACACATAATAAACTAGGTGAGATGCTGGCAGGTCTATGGCATCTCGGTGCCCCCATACAAAATATCCACTAACCAACAAGGGCGTCAGTAAGTAAACGTCGTATTTTATAGTATTTATTTGTTTTAGAACTTATTATAGTGTTTATATGAATACCTAGCATTGTTATTCCAATGTTTTTGGGGCTTTTTACGTGTTTTAATTGATAAAGTATGCAATGACTGAAGTGACCATCTTAATTTGGTCGGCTATTCAAAGGCTGCTAACTTTAGGCTGCTAACTTCACACACCTGACCTTCATAAATTATTTGCAAAGACAATGCCACTGAAAATTATTAACCCTGATTTCCGACTTTTAAATGAGTATAAATAAATTTTCCACATTTTATCATTTATACAAAGGCGTGATTTCACCGCGGGTACACAGGGCAGTGAGTTCATAATATTATTATACTTAGAGGTAGACTCTTAACAAATTACAAAAAAAAAAGAATATGAAATTTCAAAATAGTTTAATTTTGTAAATTGTTTTGTCTAAGTCGTTTAATATTAGAAGGCTATCAAATAACATTTTTAAAGGTTTAGGCTAATATTTTTTTTTTGTACCGTAATTAATTATCAAATGCTATTTTAGATTGTGTTCAGTTCAGTTCAGTTTCTTTATTGCCATAAATTACATGTAGGTTGCTTAGATGTATGTACAAAACAGTGTAAATTAGTTTCAATGTAATTTTACCGCTTAGGGTGTAGCACAATATATTATTTATATTACATATTTTGAAAAAATAAAATTAAGTTTGTAAATAAATACATAAATTTTAGCACCATAAATAAACTAATTAATTTACAATTACATCATCTAGTTGTCTGAAAAGGTCAGACGTAAAAGACAAACACTGAATAAATATTTAAGTTTAAAATATAGCTTACAATGCGACATAATTTCATAGATGCATTTTCAATTTTAATAACAATATAATCATGTTAAATAATGAAATATTTATTTGTATTTACAATTTACATTAAATTACACCAATTCATACAATAAAATCAATAAAAAAATTATATATACTTAATTAACTATATAATAAATCCTGATATCTTTAACATCTAAACTGTCAGATTATTTATTTAAATTACAAAATGCGTTGATGCTGTAGGGACAATTCACTAGCAAATATTCTTTTAGCCCATTGAAAAATTTAGTTCCTTGCCATGCCTTAAGTTCCTCCGGTAGGTTATTAAAAACTTTTATTGCCGCCAGCTTGACCGATCGAGAGTATGTGGCGGTTCTACTCTGTGGAACTTCTAAATCATATTTAAATTTCTCATTGAGTCGGTTGCTCGGGCCCTGCACTCTCGAAAGGAACTTCGCTGGATACCTCTTGATTAGCTTACATAGCTCAATGACATACAGTGCTGTGATTGTATGAATTTTTAATTTAATAAAAGACTCTCTGCAGGACTCCCTATTCGATTTCAAACCAGCCAGAATACGTACACAGCGTTTCTGAAGGAGAAAAATGTTTTCTATATGTACACTGCCACCCCATACTGCTAATCCATACAGGACTCTAGATTGGAAGAATGCAAAGTATGATTGAAGGCAAGCTCTGTTTGTAGAGATGTATGATAGAGATCTAAGGGCGTAGCAAAAGCTGCTTAGACGGTTCACTAGCATCTCGATATGCTTTTTCCAGTTTAAATGCTCATCAATAACAATTCCCAGAAACTTGGCGTATGGTACACTTTCAATAATTGAGTCCCCTGTATCAATTACTAAATCACTTTTTTGAGCGTTATAGTTCCTGAAGTGAAGCATTTTTGTTTTGCTTACATTTGTTTTGAGATTTAGATTTTTAAACCATGATATTACATTTTTAATTGTCGTCGCAATAACATTCCCCATATCAATTTGTGCGTTTTTGTTGAATTTAAAAAAAAAACAGAAACATCATCCGCAAACATTATTACCTTATCATTGACAATATGAGGTAGATGATTCACATAGAGAAGGAACAAAATAGGACCCAATATGCTTCCTTGTGGCACACCCATTTGTATATTTGAAGACTTTGATTCTATCTTTTTTAAGGTTTTTTTGTCATCAAGGATATTTAGAATGACACTTTGTTCTCTATTTTCCAAGTATGACCTGAACCAGTCGTTTACGATACCTCGTACTCCATATCTATCCAAGATTGTGAGCATGGTATTATGTTCAACATGGTCAAAAGCCTTTGACAAGTCAAGCAGAACTGCAGAAACATTTTTCCTTGTGTCTAATGCTTCGGATACAAAGTCTGTTAAGTCAAATAGAGCATCGGTCGTGGAACATCCTTTCTGAAAACCAAACTGCTCTTTTGCCAGTATTTTATTTTCTACAAGGAACAATCTAAGTTTACTAGCCATAATCCCTTCATAAATTTTTGATAGAGTGATTAATAAAGAAACAGGTCGATAGTGGTTGACATTTAGTTTATCATCTTTCTTATGGATCGGTATTACGTTAGCTTTCTTTAATTTATTCGGAAATATCCCTGTAGACAGAGACATATTTACAAGAAAGAGCAATGGACCAGCGATAGCCTCAATTATATATTTAATGACTATTGCAGGTAAATTGTCGTACCCGCTTGACTTCTTGTTTTTCAAGTTCTTAACTGTCGCAAGAATATCTTCCATTTCCATCGGTCGTATAAACATCGAGGCAGTGACAAAAGGGGGTAGTTCCGGTAGAGCCTGAGAACTATCGATTTGCTTTTCGCTTTCACTTGATGTAGATGCAAAAAAATCACTGAAGAAATTTGGAGCCTCACTGATACATGCGATTTTTTTAGTACCATCATTTAATCCCACAAAATTATTGACTTCGAATGAGGAACTGCCCTTAATATTTTTGTTGATCAAATTCCAAGTGGCCTTTACCTTGTCCTCGGAATTTAAAATTTTTGTTTCGTTGTAAGACCGTTTAGCAAAATCAACAGCCCTCTTCAGTATTGCGCAATATCTTTTATAATGAGCATGCTGTTCTTTATTTGTGTTATGCTTTGCCTTAATAAACAAATCCCGTTTCGTTTCGCAGGACTTTCTTATTCCAGGCGTCATCCATCCAGTATCTCTACTTGTATATTTATTTTTCACCCTAATTTCAGGACAGTACTTCTCAAAAGCATTCGTTAATATGTTATGGAATATGTCAAATCCTATATTACAATCAGTTGCATTGTAAACCTTATCCCACGAAACAGAGAATAGAAACTGTTTAAGTCTTTCTAAGTTATCGGGTTTCAAATTTCTCGTTAGAATATAATAATTTAATTTCTGTTTAAACGGAATATCTAGATTTACATATTGCAGACTATGATCAGAGAGAGCGATTTCTATAACTTTTGCCCCGGTTAGCTCCACATTTGATATTATATTATCTATACAGGTTTGACTATGATGCGTAATGCGAGTAGGTTCATGAATTAGTTTTTTTAAGTTAAATGTCTCCAATAGGCTCAAAAACGCATTCGCCTCTGCATCAAGTATCAATGTATCCACATTAAAGTCCCCACAGATTATCATCTTACGGTTTTTATGTTTGTTGATCTTACACAATAAATCATCCATATTATTTATGAAGTTATCATTATATTTCGATTTTGGCCTATAAATACAAGTAATGTATGTTCCGTTTAAGTCAATTGCACACACCTCAAATATGTATGGAATGGACATTTCTTTTATTTTTGGCACCTCCTTGAATAACACATTTTCTCTCACAAAGATGCATACACCTCCTTTGCTTTTATTTTTTGTACGACAGAAACTAGATGCATATATAAATCCCGATATATTTATAAGTTGTAAATCTTCTTCTCTTTTATGATGTTCAGAAATACAAAGGACTACAACTGTTTTACCTTCTTCACTGTTGAGCCAAACCTCCAACTGTGGTAATTTTGCTTGACTGAGGCTTTGTATGTTAATGTGCGCAATTTTACTACGATTTATTAAGTTTTTCGGGCGACCATTGGATGCTGGGGAAAATTAGCTGACGATTCATTTATCTCTGATTGTCCCTGAGTTAAACTTTCCTTGGATTGTTGCAGAATATCCTGCTTCTTGTTAAGTTCATCGTTGGTTTTACGTTTACTAAGGTGTTTGCCAAACAAATAATAGTATGGTATGGACCCAACTTTAAGCTTTTGCGATGACTTAGGAACCATTTTGGTTTTTAAATCCCTGTACACTAATTCTTTCGAAGGGGTTTCGTGCCGATGCATTTGTGATTTGTTTTTTAGTTTGTTAAGTAAATAAGGTATAGTACCTTTTTTATATTCTTTTACGGGTTTAATTGGTTTCAAATTTTTATGTTTGACACAGTTTATGAATTGAAGGTCATAATCCAAACTATCTATCTCTATATTTAGCTTAAAGCATAGAGTGTCACGGTCCATTTCATCAGCATCAATGAATTTTGCATATTTGTAATGTTTACATAATAATTTTACATAACGGTTTTGCATATCTGAGTTTATATATTCGCTATTTGCTATACTAAGGACCAAAACTCTGAATTTTGCAATCTATACAAGGCATTACACAATTCAAAAACAAATTGATAGGGATCTTTATCATTTGATCCGAGGGACAAGACAATAATATCATTACTATTTGAATGTTTTATGATATTATCAACGCTGCTTAAAATATCTATAGCGGAGGCTTGAGGTTTGCTGTAACCAATAACAGCATACTTGTCATTTCATTTATTTTTTCTTGTCTCGCTTAATTTTTGTGACAATCCAAGGCACGTTTGATCCCCCAAGATTTGTATTTTATTTTTCTTGAACGTGGACGAATGAGCAATGTTTTTTTTGGTTACATTGATTTCTTGAGATTCCATAAATCCTATACTTTCATGCTCATTGGGTAATGGATCTGGGTTGCGGTCGCACGGACTAATCTCTATCTCGTGACTTTTATGAATAAATAAGTCATTACCGTTCCCTTTCTCTTGCAATTCTTGGATTCTTCTGACATTTTTATCATAAGCCTCTATCTCTGAATAGGATGTGGAAGTTTCTTTTGGCGCAACTTGAGTGGGTGATTCATTTGATATCGATCGACTCCTTTTGTCTTGTGATACGAGTTCCTGAGTTAAGTTTAATTCATTTGATAGAATATTTCTTTTGGTGAGACTTCTTTTGTTTCGATTTGCAGGAGTTTTATTTGATTTACATTTTGGCGTTGAACTGTAAGATGACTGTTGCGTTGTTAATTTAACGAGTAAATCAAGTTTTTTATTCATTTCAGTTATCTGCAGCTTTAACTGTAAGTTTTCATTGTTCAGGTTACCAATTTCTTCATGAGCGCTTTCTAACTCCTTTTGCACCGCAGACAGTTTATCTTTAAGTTCACAATAACCTGACGTGTTTAGGTATCCTGTAGCAGGCAAACTTTTGATGGTTGCATCAAGGAGAGAGGAACTTTCATCCAGATTCATAATGGAAATGTCATCCATTGATGTGGACTTCTGAGACTTAGTACGTCTAGTAATATTATCCATTATTTTTTATATTTAAATATATTTCCTTCCTTTTTTTACTATACTAAATCTCTACCGAAAGACTCTACCAGTCGTTTGTGTCTTTCTCTACAATCACGAAAGGCTCTACCAGTCTTCGGAGTTGGGCTCTACAATTCGCCTCTATATTTTTTTACCGCCCTCTGGTGGACACTAGCCGAACCTTTTAGTGTTGGATCTATTAACTTATTACCAATCAATAGACGTGCAGCTACTCCTCCACAGATGGCGCTGTTGCTAGTTTAGGTGAAAATAATGACTTGGAATTTTTTGTAGCAATTTTTTAGGTTATTATTTTGTACACCACATAAATGTAGGTTGAAATATACATTTAACACTGTTTCACTGTGACTGTAATTTTATACTGTATGTGTTTAGCACTTACATATTAATTTTTATCCATAGTTAAATCCGTAGCCGACATTTTCACTTTCAGTTTATGTTTGTTAATTCTGTTTCTACAGTGAATCACGCTGAGTTGACTCCATAATATGATGACCTGTAGAACTGTATGTATCCACTCGTTCACTTCGTAGATGATTTTAGCACTTATTTATATTTTATTCTTTAAATTCAAATTACACAACAGAAAACAGCTGTTGACGCAATGGTGGCGCCACCTGTCACCTGTCACCTGTTGTGTCGTAAAGAAATACGGTTACCTACCTACTCTATAATTATGTGAAGCATTGGCTCCATTAACCGTTCATGATAAATTAAAAATAGTTGATGTTTATCATTCTTTTTTAAAACCAACTTTATTTTTTTCACTATAAAGTCTATCTACCTCCATCAAATACAATATCAAAGCCGCTGAAAACATAAATTACGTTGTACTGCTTTAGAAATGAAATATTTCCAAAGTTTTCAGCGGGAACTCCACTGAAAAATGTGTTTTTCAACGGTTCAACTTGGAACTACTATGTTCACTATTATAGTCCCCCGATGCTGTGCACACAGCTTTACATTTTTAATAACATTAGCTTTTATTTCGCGGGTATTAGAGTTTCTTTTAGATTAAGCAATAATGTAGTCTGCGGGACTAAATATGTTGAATGTACACTTACTGGTGCGATGGATATTTCTAAGTTCAGAAACATTGAGATATAGTGTTGATTTAGCAGTTACGGCAGTTTAGGAGTTTATTAACTTGCTTGTTTATGAGTAAAGTTGGCAGTTCTGTTTGTATTGAGTTATTATTAATACTGATTACTGGTTCCTGACAAACAGATTTCAATAGTTTACGAACCGGGCTAACATCTTTTGTTTTATACTATATTACCTATACTAATTATGTAATGACAGGTTTATGAATTTGTTGTTTTTCCTACTTTTGAGAGTTGATGCGGCTATAGGTAAATGAAAAGTCCGTCATTTTGTATTCAATATCATATTAATGTATTTGTATAAATCCACGTGAAATAATCATCATAAATTACCGGCTTGTGTGATTAAATGTCTGTATCTCGCATTCAATTTAACTGGATTAAGTACATGATATTGACATAGTGATAATTAACTAACATTTAGTCACGTCCATTATACTCCGTATCAACCGTTTGATTAAATACAGTGCAAATGCATACAATATATATTATTATATACAATACTATGTTGCCGATACTTCAGTTTTGTTTCAGTCAGTTGGTGTTTCAACACCAAATTAAATTTAAATTCCTACAAGGCTGCCACCAGAGCGGCAATAATTGTGTACGACAAAGTCGTCCAAAAATGTCACGACAGCGTTTTAATGCAAATTTATTGGTCGATTTTGAGGTTTTAGATATTTCTCATAAGAATTATTTATAAGAAACTCTAAAAAATATATTAGAATGATGGTTTTTACCTCGCACACCGATTCGCCCTTGTGGACAGACAGCCTAAAGGTACTCGTATGATACTTAATGATATTGTGCAGATTTAATTACAAACTCGGAATCCCATCTTATATTTACACAACACCCGTTAGAATTCCAAGAATACATAGTTTTAATAAACTTATAGAAGTAAAATGTAGTCACTATACACATTGAACATCCTGTACATAAATCCGCATCGTGTAATAGCGCATAATCACCTGAATAGCACCGCAAGGACAGTCTTAATAACACTAAAGTTGGAGACACCACAATAGTTTAGTGAACTTTCTCCGGAAATGTACTAGTCGTGTAACTATGATTAACTTTTCCAGCACCTGTTGGGTTACTTTTGAATTTGTATTCTATTTTGTGATCGAAAATTTTGTTTTGTCCATGTGAAAACATTTGCACACAAGCACAGCCCGTAATTATCCACTGAAGGACAACAACAATACAATACAACTATATGTGGGGACATCTCACACAAGGCCATCCGACCCCATGCTAGGCAGAGCCTGTATATGGGTATCGGACAGCTGATATCTAAGTACAAAAATACATGATAGATACATATAAATTATAAATAGGACATGAGCCTCCTCCAAGAGCGGAGGGCTATTGTCAGACGGAATGCCCTGGCCAGGGATCAAACCCGGGATTTCGGTAAAGTAGTGAGGGTCACTAATACATCATCCGATCGTCACACATACTCTGATAATGTACTCAATATCAGAGTAAGCAGAGGTGTACTAAATTTTTACGAATTGGTTTTTTTTAGGGCAATTTTTAATTGACACTGACCTGAACATAATGATCAAAAATTTAATTGACACTGACCTGAACATATGACAAATTTATATAATAATTAATAAATTTATATAACTACCTAGTACCTACCTAGTATAGTTTTTTTTCCATTTGAAATTAATTTCAAGTGTAATCCTTGATGTAAGGTCCAACGCCGGGAGACCGTTAATAACTTTATGCGCTAAAATGATGTCGCTGTTGCTACTCCGCTACTCGGCAACAGTGTAAAAGGTGCTATAGTTTCACGAGATGTTAGCGCAAAAGTTTTGCGAGTGCTCCAGTGTAGCGTCGCCTCAAATTGAGCATTGACATTAAATTTAATATTGTAAGTAAAATATAAAGGTTATTGGTACCTTAAATTTTAAAAATAATACTATACCGATCTTCAAATGATATTTGACATATTTTTAAATATATATTTAAACAAATGTAATAATTTTTTGGTCTTTCATGAAAAACTTCGACAGTATATATGTAATGTATAACAGAATTAACAGATGTTTAGCGCTGTCAAACGCCTTGTCAAATCTGTCAAATTTCGTTTTAGACACTTGTCAAACAATGTTTTAAGTATTTTGTGGTATTACAGTTCGATTTTTTTCTCCTCACAAATTCTCGTAAACCCGTTAGCCGGCGTGTACCGATCACATGTTACCCAGCGCGGCATAATCGAGGCGAGGCTAATTCTCCCTACAGAGAATTGGCTGGGAAGCCCTTATCAGGCCCATAGGGCCATCGAGAAAGTAATTCCGTAAAACAAAAGGGACCGTTACGACTTGCGCGGCAACCCTATTGGTCGATGGGATCCCGCGATATGGACGATATAGTTCCCGAATATAGTTGGCCACAAGTTCAAGTAGAAACTAATAATATTTTTAATACAATAAATTATAATAATACTTTATATTTCCTTTCAATGTGGTTGTCTGGAAGAGATTACTTTTAATAATAAGGCCGCCGATTGTACCATTTTTCTTTTCTATGTTTGTGAAACTGTTTCTGTTTGTGTGCAATAAAGTGTATTTTATCTTTTTATCTTTATCTTTAATATATGAAGACCCATCTGACACAGCCATCCGACCCCAAATTAGGCAGAGCCTGTAATATGGGTATCGGACAGATGAAATATCTACACAAATACATAGATAGATACATATTGGTAGCTATTCTGAAGGCAGAAATTCTAATTTTAAAGCTGTCATACTATAAATTTTGTAAGCTAAAAATTAGATTTACGGGTACACTCATAGAGTGGAATTTTAAATTAAAGAAGAAGAAGAAGAAGGTTTTGACAGCTCTAAAATTAAAATTTCTGCCTTTAGAATCGACATAATTGACATCCAAGACCCGAGTACAATTAATACTGACTGATTTTAAAGAAATATCTGCCCCGGCCGGTAATCGAAGCCGGGACCTCGGGGTCACCTCTACAACAACTAATATTTACTAAACCTAACACAAATAATAATTTTGCTGTAACAATTTGCCTGACTGTACCACTAGGTATATAAACCTACAGCGTGAATGTGATAATAGATAAGTACTCGGGTAAATCGTTCTAGATGTGTGTACCTGAATAATATGTTTGAAATTGTAAGTTTAGTTTATGCCAACATGACCAGCGTCAAACTACAGCTATAATTTTTTTCCAAGACTGGAGGTTTTTCTATATAGCCTAGGTTGATTGGCTTGTTAGAGATACAACTTTGCTGCATGTATGATGTTGATCAATAGAGCTTCCCAGCTTCCAAATATTAAACTTATAATACTTGGCTGATTACTTCCTTTTTGTAATCCAAAGCTACGCATCCTAACATCAACCAGTATAAGCTCTTATCGCTGCACCGTTCGGTCTTTGTTAGAAGTAGTAAGTGATGATGATGATGATGATGGCCTCCTCGTCATATCCGACGAGGAGGAGTAGTAAGTAGTAAGTACCTACAATCTGGCCGATAATATTCCCTATCGTATCAAATCAAATCAAATCAAATCAAAATTCTTTATTGTTGTTACTTACAATAGATAATGTTATTACATTGTGGGTCTCTTCTTGTAAGTTTAAAAAACCTGTAGTAGAAGAGCCCCTCCTTCTTGAATGTGCCAATGCCACTTAATACAAGTTTTAAGTATACAAAACAATTTTGATATAGGTACTTATAAAAATATTCAAAACATATTAGGTACTTATTTTATTTTATGAGTTTCTTAAGGTAAAGGTGTGTCAGTATTCGATGTAGATAGTGAACTATATGTGTAGGTATCTAAATTTTTTTTTTTTTTTTTTTTTTTTGTGCTCTGTATCGTATACATGAAAAACTTAGTGTAATCTATAATATACAATATTAAATATATTTTAAGATATCCTAATATAATAAATATTAAAGTAATATATATTTTAATGTATGTATTTATTTATATATCGATATAATGCAAGCATGCCAGTTTAAGTATTAGCATATTAACTACTGTATGTATATATATATTATAATTTTTTAAATTTCAGTTATTGAAATACCTGTAGTAAATATAATTATGTATGTCTATGTAAGGTATATTATATCCAATAATATTATTACTAGTATATACCTAATGTTTATAATTTTGTGAAAATCAGGAGCTAGAACATTTCTTTAGTGTTAGGTTTTCAAAAGTTCTTCAGTATCTTCATAACTCAATGATTTAAGCCATGAAGTAGTGGTTTTTTTACATTCTTTGTAAGTCATTCCGTATAGGTTTAACACTCTGTTTATTTTATTATAAATTGATACTGAACTATTACAAAATTGGTATGAAGTAAATAGTAATAATAGTATGGTTTCAATGCTCAAGCATTCTATTTTTAAAAGAATAAATGTAACAAAAGTTGAAATTCTAAATTAAAATCCATGCCGGTGGAACGGTCCGGGAATATTCCGTCTATTTATGTAGTGCCAAGAACCCGGACGTATAAATTATTAAGAAACTAGGTCTTGCCCGCAAGCTTTGCTTCGTCTTATGCTGGGGCTACAGTCTACACTAACGGGAAATGACATTAATTATTGCCAACATTGATGATTTTTAAACAATGAAAAATATACCTTAAATCATTTGTTTAGTGATCATATTAAACCTACGATTAACGTCCAATATGACAATAATTACCTATTGGCATATCATGGCAGTGGCCCCAGCATACGAAGTATCCTACGTCATTATATTGCTCTGTAGTACTCTGTACCTGTCTGCTAACAATATACCTACTATCTCTATACTTACAAAGGATAAACCAACATCCTTTCACATTCATAACATTACTACAGATTACTGCGAGGAAGGTACTATGGCAAACTCGTTAACACGTTACACACCACCCTTATTCCCTGCGTGGTTAGACTTTACTCTGTGCAGCTTTCGGTGGATTTCACAGTACCTACCTCTCTTGACCCACATGGCTGGCGAGTTATCAAGATGCTGTGTAATTTGTAGCACATGCTTTGGAGCCAGTTTGGAGCTCGTGTTTCTTCAGTGGAATTCTAGCCACGTTCCAGTGTTTAGACGGTTTCGGGAACCTACCTAACCTAACTAACACATGACGGTAAAGCATGTTGTATATTTTTTATTATGTAGGTATTTGAAAATGTTTTTGAAATACATACTAAAAAAATATACAACATGTTTATATTCGTGTTTCATATGGATGATGGAAACTGAAAAGTTGATCAATAATTGTGATTTTTGCGATTCATGCATTAGGAAATAATTAAAAAAACAAAAATTATAAAAATGACCGATGCAATAAGCTACCAGATGGCATCCAGCATCCGTTATTTGAGAATTTGGAATAAGTATTAGTTACATAATACCAAATACTTTAGTAAAAGCGAACCTACAGTAAGATACTAGCGCAAACCCGGCAGTCACTAAATACCGAACTGGGTCGCAGTATGCCAATTACAGAACAATCCGGAAATTCTGTTCAAAAACTACTTTTATGAAATAACTGTCCCCCGAGGGCCTTCTTCGTTATCAAAAGTGCGAGAACTAACTTCTGAACTTAAAAGCACGTTCGATTACGTCGCAGTAAGTGGAGCACTCTGTAGATAGAGAGGGACAAATGGCTATCGAGGGAAATCTGATACCAAACACCAGAAACCTCAGTAACTGGTGGAAATATAACAACGGCTGTGACCATTGCCGCGCCGGTTCACAGTTAGCTAATTGTGATGAAGTTAGAGCGGCAATGGAATCTGAAATGGGCAGATTTGTAGTTTGAGATCAACTGTAGAGGACTGTTAGTTGATTTAGAGTGGATCGTGTCTGTCCAAGCTTGTGAAATCTGAGAATGTGGGGTTGGAAGTTTATCTCATTCTGTGTGCATTGTTAACACTCCCATCATCAATATACATAAGGAATAAGTAGAGTTTTGGCTGTTGTCACGGAAAATCGGATTGAATTAGAGACATAAATATATGCATTTGAATATCGATTATAGAATTATTATTTAGAATAGAGAAGATAATGTATTTATTGGCCACGATACATTATTTATATTCGTCACTCATTTAAAGTGTGTTAAATAATTGCCCCATACTTACCTCTAATTATGTTGTAAATAACGCAAATTTCTCTTTACAAAAATCTACAATGCACATGTCATGTGCAAACTGAAAACCACATAAGTACCTAAAATTTGTGAATATATATTCGTTTATGTTATATATTCGTTTAGGGATAAATTACAAATACATACACAAGTACAATAATAGAGTATCTAAAAACAGACATACATAAATTAAAACAGAAATTATTGAATGAGATAAAAGAAAGTCTATTCATTTTGCAGCTTACATTTCAACGGTAATAAAGAAGATTTAAGCTTTCTCGGCTGGAACTAATTTAGAAGGAATGAATTGCGCATATCCATTCCTCGCCATTGGCACAAAGCTACTTCCGGCTCTTGCTATATTCCTACAGTAAAAAGATTTCGGTAGGTTCGTTATTATCACTTTTGTCTTAAATATCAATGGAACTTGGTAATATCAGTGAAAGATATACGAGCAACGGTCGTGTTTTCTCACGAAAGAGTCACGGGTTCAATTAAATTACCGTTTTTATTAAATTACCTACTTGACATTTATATTTGCTCTAATACACTCACGGGCAATGAAAAAGTTTCACTGAGAAAGGCACCAAATTACTCCTAAACGAGTACTCGAATTACTCCTAAAAGAGCATCAGGATATCACCAACTAAAAACGGCAATATTTTGTCCAAATCTTAGATTAAATGTTTGAAAAAAATAAGGTCGATTGGTGTTGGCATCTTGTGAGTGGAACCTTTTCATTGCCCGTGAGTGTAGTATGTCTCTGCAATCGAGGCACGTCATTAGTCGAATATCCGACATGAAACACTTTTTTATACCTATGTGTGGCTGCGAAAATTAATATTGTTGTATCGCTACGCTATTGTTTATATTTATTGGTATTTTCACATTCACCCCTATACAAACGCCACATGACATATTTTAGGTTAGATGTATAACAGTTAAGGTCGTTCTATTGGTATTTAACTAGGTAATTTGAGCCGCGCCTTATACTGCTTACACTCCATAGTTCGTTCACCAAAACTATGAGATTCTCCACTTCTCACGTCCTGGCCCTGTAGCACAGGGCGCTTTTAAGACGTGACAAGAGTTCTCCGTCGATCTCGCTCTTGAGGCTGCGCGATGTGAGTGAGCGCGATGCAAAACTCTTGTCACGTCTTAAATGCGCCCCGTACTAGCCCTTCGGTGTGTGGTTAATGTGATTATCATTGCCTTCCTAAGATGTTACACGTCTTTTTATAATAGACTCAAATTGATAACAAACAATAAATAAGTACATAATACTTATTTAGATAATTTCAAAATACAATCATGCAAAAAAAAAAATAATAATATGAAAATTCAAACAATAAATAATCCACAACATGCTTCGTCAATATAAAAATAAAAACATAGATTTTTCTGTAATATACATCGTCAAATCACTAGAATAAAAACATCAGCAACGCGTGCTTCGTCAAAAATATTACATTAAAAATAATAATAAATTCATAATAATAATATATCTAGTAAAATAGGCCACCCCTGGTCGTACCTGGCTCAAATGTACCCATTATACTAGCTGCATTTCCGCGCTGTATAGCCACGGATATCCTTTGAGACAGGTACGACCCGGAGCGACGGTCAAAACCCCTATCTCGCAGTCGTCGGGATATTGCACGAATTAACAACCTGGCCTCAGTTCCCCAAACACCCGTCACCTCAAACGCGACAGGCATAAAAATATACGAAGCCTTTAGGACATCATATTTAAGGTGTTTCTGTCGCGCGGCTTTTTCTGCGGCGGATCCGGCACTACAAATAGTGTGAGGTAAGTGGGAGGCAGCAAAGGTGCTTACACAGGTAGCGTCCCACAGCATGCATCTTCCCCGCTCCCAGGGAACAAGGGTCAAGCCATCTGGACGTTTGCCATCTGTCCGGCTCAAACCTGGGGGCTCCAGTACACATGGGATGTTTGCAGATACCAATGCCCTTCGGATGATGTCATTTAAGGCGTGATGCCTTGGATACCTGCCAGTAATACTTATATTTTGTATGACTGAATACCTAAAAATATATTAGAGAAATATAATTATTTTTTAATAAATTAACATCCTAACTTGGTAATATTATAAATGCGAAAGTAACTGTTTCTGTCTGTCTGTCTGTTACTCTTTCACGCCAAAACTACTGAACGGATTTGAATGAAATTTGGTATACATATGGTCTAGCTAGACCCTGAGAAAGAACATAGGCTACTTTTTATCCCGGAATCCCCACGGAAAAACTTATTAAGGCGCGAAGCTCGCGGGAACAGCTAGTAATTTATATTCCACCGAAAAGTACGGATATGCTTACAAGGCAGCTTAAAAAAAGTTATTGTTATCAGCAAAACAATCTGGATATTCGAAATATCCGAATGGAGCAGATTGTACGCATAATTTTCCCTAACAAAGTAAGAATGATGTCGCAATCTCGACTCGACAAAACGAACAATGCGATCCGCTATAGTAAACATATAGCACCCTGTATAGCAGTCGGAATGTTATGATATTCTTGGAATTTGTTTGCTATTTACAGGACGTATGGTTTTTGTGTTTCTCATAGTACAATTATGGGAGTAATTTACTTGAAAATAATTAGGAGTCTGAGTTTATTATGTACAGTATGAATTTCATTTTAACAATCCAATGATAATATAAATCCGACTGTTTTTTTTCGTTTGTTCATATTACTCCACAAACGTGCAGTTGCCGAATCCAGCAACTAGTCACATCCCAAAATAAGATTAAACAAGACAAAAGGGCAAAGAAGATCAAAAGTCACCAATCAAATCAATAGATACATTACAGCTGGAGTTCCATTGCCCCTCTCGCCTGTCGATACTCCACCCCCCATCGACGTAGCGGTGTAATGTACCGTAAAAAGAAAGCCTGAGAGAGCCAATGGCAATCCTTATTTATGAGTCAGCGTTATTATGACTTGCCAATTTTCCGCAAAATAAAACTCTTGCAGCGAATTCTTCGTTCGTATTCGATAGATGGCGTACATTAGCGATTTCTGTTGACGGGACTGATTGAAGCGGGAGTATTTACATATTGTTCTTATTAGTTTTGCTAAATTTATTCAATACTTTTTTGGGATATTGCTCCACTCTGGCCCATTGCTGATCTGATTCTTAATTTAGAGGGGTTTGTTTCTGTTACTGAGGCCCGGGTCTCCTATTTACTCCGTAGGTCGCGTCCAGCGTCACGCCGTAGGCCGCGTCACGATGCTCACTATGGAAATGTACTGATGCGGTCTCCCTCACACGCCGACGTTGGCGCGTAGACGCCGTAGGTAGGCCGTAGGACGTTGATCGAAACGTTTACGCCAAAGTCGGACGCCGCATATAGCATAAAATAGGAGACCCAGGCCTGACTGAGATGGTGAAATTTTATTGTACCGTTTTGATCTTAACTTACTTCATATCGGTATTTCGTTATTATGAATATATATTATGTATGTAAGTAGGTATATCTTATATTATATACCTATAAACGCCCAATGTCTCGCTGTATGTAAAGGGTCTATAAAAGACCAGTTATCCAGCGTTTTTCATTTGAAATGTTTCCGCGGCGGAATGAGCGAGCGCTCGACAAATCTTCCTAAACTCGCACTAAATTCCAAATCAAGATCGTACCAAAGGACCAGAAAATTCAGCATGACCATGTCGCAAACATTAATTTGGCTTTTTGGTGCAACAAATCTTTTCGTTATACAGTTACAACCCTTGTTTTCGTAATAAAAGGGGCGAGTTTCGCTTATCTGATGGTAATTCTTCAGCTAGATGGGGATAGCCGGACAATGTTTAGATATCACAATGGTATATGTCGGATAATGTTAACAAGATGACATCGCAAATTGGCGAAGTATACACAACTTTTTTATTCATGTATTTTGAAAGGCTCATCTCATAAAAGAAGTTATTTATCTGGACGCAAACAGCGTGTAATTGGGTGATTGATTATTATAATATTTTGAATTTTGCCTTACTTTTCGTTGTTATTAAAGTACAAAATACTTGCCTATAATTTGGGTAGTTATAACTATAATGGTATGGTACTTATCGTTAGAGAAGTACTTAAGTATTTTCCTTGGTATGGGCGCTCCTGCGATAATGGTGACATCGATTAATTACCTACTTTTATTAGGTATACATAAAATATGTAGGTAAGTACCTATCAATATCAACAAACAATCTTTCCTTTAAACCGTGATAGTCCACGTGCGCCCCAATTTTGCAATTCTGTGATAATTTCGTTAAAAACGCGACCATAGCCACATGGAGCGGCGCGTTCCAAATTTAATTATGATCTTATTACTGAATCCACGTCCCGAATTCCTCTCAAGTCCTCGGCCGAGGCAAAAACTGCACGTTGGCCATACTGCACGTTTTCCACGTAAAACTTTTATGCAGTCGGTAACAAGTAAAAAGGAATATTGGATGAGAATACGTCCGGAGGTCTTCTAAATGCTACAACACGAATACAAAATGAGCTGTGTGCACCTTGAAAGACCTAGAAACACGTACATTTTTCCAGCAGCTCCTGGCTGGTTTTTCGTAAACGTGTCGTATGTTTTAGACGGTAAGGTCGGGTTTAGCATGGGACGTGCTTGATAGGTAAGTCAAAGAGATTCCTTTGCAGATTTTGCTGATTTGTAGAACCGTCTTTACAAACAAGCGCTGGAATGTCCACCGGAGGGTAGGTCCTTGCGATGTCAATTTCTCTCAACCTCTAGACAGCCATCCTGTCGGTGCCTTTGCGCTTACACTTTAAAAATGTATTTTATGTCACTCGATATTTGCAGTGCTAGTTTCTTGATGCGTTTACGTTTATGCAGGTAGGACTGAAATTTTATTTGAGCTTAGTTTTGTTTTATTAATTTTGGTTCAGTTTTTGTTGATGATGATGCTTCCGATATTAATTAATATTAATTTTTCTGATATTTATAAATGTCAAAAAAGCAAAAGAATTTTTTTATGTACGTAATATCATCAAATTAACACCCTATCAATTTGTTTACTACCCTGCACATATAAACAAAATACGAGTAGTCACTGCACCTTAAATTTACTAATACTTAAATTACCTGTACTTTGACAATGTCGTTTTCCACATACCATCGAGGAGATTCATCCATGAATTCCTGACAGAATCACCTAGCAGCTGACGTCAAACATTTTAATATCAAATAGTTGACATTCTCAAACTTGGCGCCATCACACGCGAGTCAGTAGAGCAGCGGTAGTCAAACTTTCCCGTGACAATAATAGCTCCCAGAAAGTTGTGTTTGAAACTATAAGTTTGGAAATAAAATTTCCGGGCAAACAGCTCACTGCAACCGGGACATTTAAATCAAATCCACTGGTTTCTACTTGGAACAATGACGGAGGAGTATGTGACTTTTATTTGTCTAGATATTTAGTATCACGAATTAAACATACTCAGTAAAAAAAAATATGTGTGAATGTTACTATTGAATGAAAACTAGCGACGATACAAATTGTGGCAAAAAATAACAAAATATTATTTACAACACGATACAGTTATTATTTAGAGATCAACAAACAGTTGATCACGTCCCCACTGCTGGGGCACGGGTCTCCTTCCATTGAAGGAAGGGTTTAGGCCTTGTCCACCACGCTGGCCTAGTACGGGTTGGTTTATTTGTTTATTGAATTATTGAAATAACATATTTAAAATCATAAACTGCCCATCTACTGTACCTTTTGTTCCCAGATTCATTCCTCCGGATTGTTTTCATCCGTAGCCACCCGTTTTCTTTGCAATTTATCACGTCACCAAAGAAAAAGATATAGAGAAAGAGGGGAAGGATGACGACAAAAAATACAAAGATAAGGAGAGATTGCACTCGGATATACCGCCCCACTATTGTATTCGACTGCGACAATTAATGAAGTGTCTGCTGCTGTACATTTCTACTCTATGCTATGGCCATCATTTAATGTAATAAATAAATAATAATTACATATGTGGGGGCATCTCACACACGGCCATCCGACCCCAAGCTAGACAGAACCTGTGTTATGGGTGTCGGAAAGCTGATATATCTACACAAATACATAGATAGATAGATACTATAAATATTAACAATCAAGGCCCTAGTACAAATATCGGCCCTAGCCGGGAATCGATCCCGGGATAGCAGTCAGGGTCACTATCCACTACACCGTTCAGCCGTCAATGTTTCACTGAAATGTAGTAATGTAATATTGTTTCAGCGAGACTTTTAATCCTCGAGTCGCAAACAAAGGTTAACTTGCACCTGTCAGCATCACACGCAACGGACGCATCGCATTCAGTACTCTTTGTATAGAAATTCACACAAGTGCGTCCAGCGTCCACTTCATCAGCATTGCCGTCGCCATTTCTCCATACATTCATAAAAAAATCATTTGGTCCGATACGTACGATAGCGGTAGGACGCTTTCCTTTAAGCAGAATTTTTACATATTAGAATGCAATGCTGTGATTGGCCGAAATGCCGTTAATAAGGATATTCCATACTTAGTTACATTTAGATAGATAGATAGAGTATAGAGTACTCTTTATTTGTACACCAAGAAATAATAAACAATTTTACATAGACACTTAACTAGGGTACAAAAGGCGGTCTTATCGCTTATAGCGATCTCTTCCAGACAACCTTTGGATGGATGGACAAAAGATATAAAAGGCGTACAGTGTACTTACTCAAGTATGAAACTCGCCCAAAAACTTTTAAACTGAATTCGCGGTCTACACAGTAACGATATGTTATCTACATGGAGAACAATGTAGTTACGGAACAAGACTTATAGGTCTACAAGGTCAGTAACATGTCCGATAACTTACTAGCTAGGACCCTTGTCACGGAAGTTTTAATGGAATATGATGTTAGATAGCAAACATTGCCGAATTTCCAAGTAACAAGCTTAAATTCTGTCTCAGTGTGTAATTTCTAAAGTAAGTTTTCGCTGCTTGTTAAAATAATTGATCATGGATTATCCATGGAAACTGAACTATTAATAGGTTCCTCTAGTAATAGGCTAGGTTCCTATTTTTTTAAATTTTAATATACTAGCACTTGCACACTTTTTAAGGTTCTCTTCACTTGAACTGTTAACAGTTCAAGTAACTATACAGACACACCTACAATTTATAATAAATAAGTAGGTAATTATAATAAATACAAAACTTGGTAATTTAAATGAGACTTTTTCAGTTTTTAGAATTTACACGAAAGATACCTTAAAAATCTATCGAAACATTTTACTGAAAAACATTAATCTCAGTAAAATATTCTAAAAAGATGAAAGTATAAAGTGACTAAATTGGCTTCTACTGGGAAGAAATTCTCATTTGTGTAAAGCCAGATTGAAACGAAGCCGTACCATGATAATTTAATCATATTAGCTCGGTACACCAACCATGATTTTATTAATGTTAATAAAAATCCCGAAATATTAAACAAAGTTCTATTCAAGAACATTATGGGTCTATTGTCTCTGTTTGGTTCTAAACATACAATTTAGCAAGTTATTCTGTAACTATTCTTCCATAACGGGGTTACGATTATAGTATATTGTGACAACTTTATGTAGGTATATAAACCATGATTTACAAAGAAACAACTCGAAATCGAAGCATTACGAAACGTTTTAGAGCATTCATTAACAAAACACCGGTTATAAACTCATGGTACAGCTACACTCGGAAGCTGCACTCTATAATACTTGCTTATTACATCACAATGTGTGTGCGAATATCCTAAGTAACATTACGTTTGATATAATATATTTATGTATATATGTATGTATGTATCATGTATATAATTATTTACTTATATTGTATAGGTATAGTTATATTAATATTTTGGATAGGTACTCAATTTAGACCATCTTCTATCGTAAGCACTACCAATCACTTTTTCAACATCACCAAAGGTTAACTGGTAGAAAATGCTGCTAGCATTAAGTTCGCCTTTGTAACAATTTATTTTGTTCAATAAAGAGTTTAATAATAATAATATTTAGAACAATTACAGTGGAAATATTTTATGTGTAAATTGAGGTTGCAATAACCAACGTCATTATTTAGGGAAAATTAATTGTGATTGAGTTGTTATTTGTCGTTTTTTTTTGTATTTTATCAAGCTTTTACCCTCGGCCTCGGCGTCGCACGCTTTTAATTATCTAATCTAATATAGGTACATATACAGCATGTTATTATACATTACTAGCTGTTCCCGCGCGCTTCGCTTCGCCTTAAAGAGTTTTCCCGTGGGAATTCCGGGATAAAAAGTAGCTTATGTTCTTTCCCAGGGTCTAGGCCGTATGTATACCAAATTTCACTCAAATCCGTTCAGTAGTTTTGGCGTGAAAGAGTAACAGACAGACAGACAGACACAGTTACTTTCGCATTTATAATATTAGTTAGGATATAACCTATGATTTACTGTGATATTTTTTTGTTTTCATAAAAAATACAAGCATAAGCTTTTCCAGTCATTTATCATCAAAATATTACGATACTGAACGTACCGTATCCCATCGCGTCTTCAAAGTAAGTCCCAAGGGAAAATATGATATATAAACGTCTGTATTTAATCAGAAGTGCCCGTGATTAGTATTCCGAACAACAAAAGCAATATATTGTGACCGGTCTCAACACCAATCAGAATGAATACTAACTTATCCAATATTGTTGTTTGTCATTGATGTAGGAAATTAAGGGTTTGTCGATATTGGTTGGTCTCCGTTGCAATACCAGAATAAAACATGGGATAACCTAACCATCGTTTAAAACCCCACTAAAAGTTGCATAACTTTTGGACGGCTAAGCCGATTTTGATAAATAAAATATAGCTAAGATAACTCAGGGTAACGTCATTACCTATCAAAATAACTCGAAAATCGGTTCATGTGTTTGGGAGCTACTCTACGCTACCACAGACAGAACACATACGAGTATGTAGGTACTTACACAGATACTACACAGACATGTAAAATTTAACACCCCCCTTTTTCGTCCGTGGCAGATGTGAGTGGCACGTGTCGTGTATGAGATGATTGTGTTTACAAAGAAATACAAATTGTCACTATTGTATTTACAAAGAAATACAATCGTGTCAGCTTGTCTCATCGTGCCTCTGAAAATAGTGGCTATTTTGCAATGAAATCTAGACTCGAAAGTTGCAAGGTTGAGAATTTGTTTTGTGATTTAGTTTTTGTTCAAACAATGCCTAACTTAATGATTATGAAAGCAATATTAATAGATTCAAAAGAAGGTACCTACAAGGTACTTACCTAATAATAAGTAGACCAACTAGGAAAGCGATTAGATATTACACTTGGTAAGTTCGTACCTCCATACAGTATATTCCATCCACGTACAATTTTCGATGGAAAACGTATCTTACGATATTAATATTAGGTTTTATTTTTTCATTAAATCCCAGTCGGATATTTATAAACTTCTTGACTACTGTCAGTCTGCGGTATATTTCCGGATTTCGTTGTTTTTTTATTATTTATTATTTTTGTTTTAATTGTTATTTCTCTGAATCTTTCATGTTATGAATAAAAATAAATGATTGTTGTTAGGTCACCTTTCAGCGAACATTGTTTTGTTTATTTTAATTGTGTAATTCTAATAGGGGTCCATAAAGTTTATGGATAACAATGCGATACACATTCCTACTCGTTATATTGCGTAGTATAGAAGACAACACTGATTTTACAACATGCACAAAAAAAAAGTTATCTGAAAAATCGTAATTTATAATTCAAAACGATTTTTTATCGCAGAATAAACTGCCATAAATCAGGTTGCAGCCCATCCGCACCTAATTCAAATTAATAATTACTTTGTAATTAGCACGCATTATTGGATATTTATTGGAAATTGGTCGGCCTAGTTGGGCAGCCAGTGTGAACCGGGTGGTCATTTCATTTACCATTTACTGAAATTACAACGTAATTTATGCGAAAAAACATTACGGTAAAGCTATGCGAATATATTAAAATATAGAAGTACCTACCTACCTAAATTTTAACACAAGATGGTTCTACCTGCTCAATAAATTTTCTCGTGGACTGTGCGGTATTTTGTTGACTATTGAGTTTTTTTTTAAAATATGCAATAATTTTAATTCAAAATAGTGTTAGTTATATTTTTTTGTTTAAACGATATTTTGAGTGTTTTTGTGCAGACAGAATTAATGGTTTTTTTAATTGATGCTGTATGAATAATCATACATTAATTGGCATATTATACCTATATGAAATAGTTTTATTTAATCAGATACATTAGCGAAATGCCTCACAAAAAGTTCAATCAATATTGAACCCTAAGCACGCTCAGTACGGAATCAAATATAGGAAAAGAGTTGGGGCATTAGAGTCCAGACATTTATTACTTGGAGTCGTAAGCCCCGCCTTAGAATCAAAACCTGCAGTGGGGGTGAGGAAAACTTATTCACCTCAAATACACTTTTGGCCAGCTAATTAGGAACACAACATAATACATTTTCATTTTAAAATTCATATTATAAATTCATATAATAATTCATATAGTCTGCGTGTGGTCGTGAACTTTAAATACTGGACAACTTTATATTATTATTGTCATTGTTTTAATTTTAATGTTTTATTTCATTGTTTTTCATAATGGTCCTAATTAGTAGTTAAAAAATGTAGCTACGTATTTATATAAAATTATAAAACAAACCTACGAAACTTAACATTTACGCGAAACAAAAAACACCCATCCAGTTTCCCATTATGTCCGGAAATAATAAACGAAAATGACTTGCCAAAAAACGTAAACATTCTTGCACCGTGTGTGGTGAATTTTATTGGTTTTCCTGGCATGCAGTGTACGTGGGGACGTCTTGAGGCGCGGGTAAATAACGCTCACCTCAGGCAAAGCCTCTTGGAGGCTTCCTGGCTGATACTGACTCGCTAGTAAGGTGAAATATTGACCGTATAAAACGAATACACTTGAAAACCGAAAAATTGGTACTTTTTTAAATTACAATTCTATACTATGCCTGTGTATTTACGTATTTCTGAGTGCTTTTTGTACCGGGATCAACACGGGATACCTACCATTTATATTTGTTACCAAAAGCCAAAGCCAAAAATCATTTACTTATTTACTACATTCTAAATCATCATCAGCCTATAGTAGTCTACTGCTGGACGTAGGCCTCCCCCAAAGCAAGCCACGGGATGCGATCTATAGCTTTCCGTATTCAATCATTACCAGCCACCGTTCGCACACACCCAGCTAGCTGGAGGGCGTCCTACACTACGTTTGCCTAGTCGCGGTCTCTACTAATAATTCAAAAATAAAATCAATTTCCTATTTCCGATATTCTATTTATCAGATGAGACTCGGAATATCGGTTAGCTGATCCACTGAAATAGCTCTTAAGAGTACTTTCAGGAAATAATCTTTTAATGCTCCCCGATGCCTTTTTCATTAAAAGGATGATAGGAAAGTAATTAATCGGGTTATTTTGTGAAGGAAGCGTATTTGGGTGGCTCCATTGAAATTAATAAATTGATTTATGGCTACTCGTAGTTCTCTGAATTATTAATATTATTGGATCGGGGCAGATGAAATGAAAATTGTAAGATGCTCAGTAGTGATAAGTTTGAACTTATCTTCATTTTATTTAGGAGCATCTGAAAACGGAGTTCTAAGACGAATTCAACGGGAGTTCACCATGGTATTTTACAGATAGTACCTATAAGGTCACATACTGAATTCAAATTCAAATTCAAATTCAAATGGTTTAATCGACGTAAAATTTTACAATTATTTGTCGATAGTCATCTACCACCATTTCACAAAGGCCCCGTCATTGAGAAGGAAAGAAATGGCGAAAGAAACTCCTCGAGCATCTTTTCAACTTTTTCCTTATAATCTATTACAATTTTTACTTATATCTAGTACCTACAATTTTACTTAAGTACCTATATCCATTTCATTTTTTCAATAGCCTTAGCTGAGGTGGACAAGACCACGCGTTTTTGTCGTTTAAATAATCATTTATACTATAGTAAGCTTTACTACATAATGTAGCTTTAACATAATTCTTAAATTTTTGCTCAGTAAGGTTTATTGCTTCATTTGATAATTTATTATAAAAGCGTATACAGTTCCCCATGAATGATGTGTTTGTTTTCGAAAGTCTGAGTGTGGGGAAAAGCAACTTATTTTTGTTTCTGGTCTCAATACCGTGAGTGGCTCCTACTTTACTAAATGAATTTAAGTTTTTACGAACATACATAATATTTTCATAGATATATTGGCATGGAACAGTTAGTATACCTATTTCCTTAAACGTATCTCTTAATGAAATTCTAGACCCTAATACATATATGGCTCGAATTGCTCGTTTTTGCAGAACAAAGATTTGATTAATGTCAGCCGCTCGTCCCCACAATAGAATTCCGTAAGACATAACACTATGAAAATAACTAAAATACACAAGCCTGGCTGTATCTACATCTGTTAACTGTCTAATGGTTCTAACCGCATAAGCTGCAGAACTCAATCTACCGGCTATCCTCTCAATATGGGGTCCCCATTGCAACTTTGAGTCAATTGTAATACCCAGGAATACCGTTTCATTTACTAACTCTAGCTTATCGTTATTCAATGTCAAATATGTCTCTACTTGTCTTACATTAGGCAAAGTGAATTTAATACATTTTGTTTTCTTGGAGTTAAGAGCTAAATTATTTACAGTGAACCAATTAGCAACTATGGAAAGAGTACTGTTTGCATTGTCAAAATTGACTTCTTGTCGCTTCAACTTAAATATAAGTGAAGTATCATCAGCAAACAGTACTATCTCACATAATTTATCTACCAAAAACGGTAAATCGTTAACATATACAAGAAACAAGAATGGTCCTAAAATCGAGCCTTGGGGAACACCCATACTGACAGGACAGCCAGCCGAACGCACTCCATTTATGTCAACTAGTTGAGTTCTGTTGCTCAAGTATGATTCCAATAATGTAAGAGCTTTGCCAGTTAGCCCATAATATTTAAGTTTCATAAGTAGAGTGGCATGATCCACACAATCAAATGCTTTCGATAGATCGCAAAATACACCCACAGCATCAAGACGTTCCTCCCAAGCACTAAATATGTGTTTGACCAACGCGACACCAGCGTCAGTTGTAGATCGACCAAGCCAAGTTTACTGTTCAATCGAGATTTAAACTTATCAATTCTGTATGATGTTACTGGTCTGAACTTGAAAGTGGCTGACTTACGTTCAAAAGTACAAGGAAACGTAATAATTTGCCCACTGTGGTCGGATGGTAAACAATTGATTACAGAATGATTAGTAAAATCACAATTACAGTAAATATTGTCAATACAAGTGGCTGAGGTGGGAGTAATTCTGGTAGGTTCCAGGAAGACATTACTTAAATTATATGACTTGAACAAATTAATTATACAACATTTCATAGAAGTCTCAACTAATAAATCAATATTAAAATCTCCCACCACGACCACTTGTTTTGAGCTCTTAGATAAGATGGTAAGACTATCCTCCATCACTTTCTCAAATACTTTATAGTCAGAAGAGGGGGGCCTGTACACGCTTAAAATTATATACTTGTCCATCTCAACACAAGCTAGTTCAGCTATTCTTTCGACCGATAATTTTACAATATCTTTCCTATCCTTACATTATAAATTTTTCTTTACAAATATTAATGATCCTCCTTTGTCTAACGATTTCCTATTAAATGAGCTAATAACATTGTAATTTTTTACATTAAAATTCATGTCATCATTTTTAAGGTGATGCTCAGTAATACAAATTATGTCTATGTCGTATTGTTCTAAAAATAACTCTAGCATTATAAGTTTGCGAGAAAGCCCCTGAATATTCTGGTGTACAACTCTCAGTTGCTCATCTCTTGTCGTGCATGGCAGTTTAAATTTATTATTATTTAATCCTTTATTGCACAAATATATAAATAAGTGTACAAAGGGTGGACTTAATGCTAAAAGCATTTTCTACCAGTCAACCCACAGGAAGTACAGGAGAAATAATGTTAAAGGTGTGCAAAAAAAAAGAGAAAAAAAAAGAAATAAATTGCAATGTCACTCAATAATTATTGTACCTAACAATAAATAGAATACATAAATAGAAATAATATAATAAAAAACTATAAATATATACTTGTATAAATAGAATACACAAATAGAAATAATATAATAATAAACTATAATATATACTTCTATAAATATATACCGAAGAAATAGATAAATATATTAATATATTATTAATATCATTTACATTAGGTTCAGGATAGGCTGTCATACTTGCTGAGGTAGTGAGCACGAGTTAAGCGTTTAAACACGTTGCGGGAAGGGGCTTTTCTAATATTGTCAGGAAGATCGTTCCAAAGTCGTACAGCTGTAACCGCAAAGGAATCAGACATAAAGCCAGAGCGGAAGGAGGGCAAAGCTAAAAGCAAATTGTGAGAGGAGCGAAGCTGCCTGGAGTGGGTATCTGAAAGAAATTGGAACATTGACTTAAGATAGGGGGGAGTATTAGGCTCGTGGAGGACAGAGAAAAGAAGACAAAGGATACGCAAGTTCCTACGATCGCGAATGGGAAGCCATTTTAGTTTTGAGCGGTACTGAGACACGTGATCATATTTACGGAGCCCAAAAACAAAACGAATGCAGGTGTTCAGTAAGCGTTCAAGCTTACTGAGCAGTGCTTCAGTCAGGTCCAGGTAGCACACATCCGCATAGTCTATAATGGGTAGAAGGAGAGAATTAACTAAAGCGAGTTTAGTGTGCTGCGGAAGGAAATTTTTCATGCGAAGAAGGGAGTGGAGAGAGGCGTAAATTTTGCGGGACACTTTGTCCAGCTGTGGTTCCCAACTCAGGTTTTGGTCAATCATCAGGCCAAGATCAGTAACAGTTGGAGAGAAAGGTACCACTCTACCATCATATTTAACTGGCGGCACAGCAGCATAGTCCAGACCTGATAATAGCCGTGAACCCCCTACGATTATGGCTTGACATTTGCTGGGATTAACGGAGATGCCGAAGTTTCGAGACCATTGAAGTATCTGCTCGAGATCACCGTTCACCCCAGCAATGCCCGCGTCTAGCTCATCAAGCTTGACCTGGTTGTAAATTTGCAAGTCATCGGCATACAAGTGATAGGAACATTTAAGATTAGAGGTTACAAAGTTAATAAATGTTGAAAAAAGTAAGGGAGATAGAATGCCGCCTTGAGGAACACCAGCAGACAAGTCAGCCCAGTCAGATATGACAGAAGGGCCACAGCGTATTGCCTGCTGACGACCACGAAGATAAGAAGAGAACCAGCTAACAGCGGGGTCGGAGATCTTGTGACATTGAAGAACGGCAAGCAACAAGTCGTGGTCGACGGCGTTGAACGCATTGCTAAAGTCCACCAGGACCAGTATTGTCACCCGCCGATCCTCCATGGCACACCTGATATCTTCAGTCACTTTCAGTAAAGCTGTGGTCGTACTATGACCCGGCCGGAAACCAGACTGGAATGGGTTTAGGAGATTGCCTTTCGTTAGGAACGTAGTCAATTGATGATGAACTACCGATTCAAGTATTTTGGACAGGAAGGGAAGAATGGAGATAGGGCGGTATTCGTTGGGAGCAGAGGGGACAGGGACCTTGGGAAGAGGAAGCACGAAGGCTTTGAGCCAAAGATTTGGGAACTGACCAGATAAGCTTTTACATTATTACTACTAACTATCGTATCAGTTGGTCCTACTTCTGTTATACTACTTATAACAGGGTCATAAATATTGTAAGCTAACAATTTAGCTATCTGTCGCTTATAAAACTTAGGTACAAATAATGTACTCTTGGTCAAAATAAAATTGTGAATAAATTTATTTGTATCGAAATACATCATCTGTTCCCTATGACCAAATGTCATGTTAAATATCAACATATTTAACTCATGTATCTGAGTGTTCTGCTTATGAGACCGTGAAGCGGAATAGTGAAAGGCACAGATTATCGTTTTCTTGATTTCCATGGTAGAAAGGGCGTCATAGCATCTTATTAAGTCATTTTCTGTCACATCTAAGCTGTTTCCAATTAACAATACTAATGTAGTGTTTGCACTGTATTTTCCTGACAAAATTCTATCTACAATTTGGTTATAAGAAGCCCCTGGCATACACATATTAATGACTTTTTGTTTAAGATAGTCATTTAACATGTGACCCATTTTGCTACCTAGCTTATCTGAGAAGACAATTGTCTCATTAGGAGCTTCTCGAAGCAGGCAGGTACTCGGTGTTGAAGACAGGGCAATCTCGGACCGGTCGCACGGTGACGGGCTGCTCGTCGGGACGGCTGGCTCGTCGTTGCAGACTGTAGTAGCTGGCTCGTCGTTGCAGGCTGTACTAGCTGGCTCGTTCACATGAAGAGTGCAGGCTGGTGGCAGCTGAGTGTCAGTTAGTAGGACACTACTCGTCGCGACGGCGGGCTCGTTGTTGCAGGTTGTAGTAGGTGGCTGAATCTCATCAGGGGGGCAGGCAGATGGCAGCTGATGTAGCTGAGTGTCAGTTGGTAGGACACTGTCTGCTGGCTGCTGGTGCTGTTCAGGTGAAGCACTCTGGTTGAACCCCGAAAGAGGTGCCGACATCTGGGGACTGGTGGTTTTATCCCCAGAGTATGGCGTACAGGTACTATTTAGGGCAGACTCTAAGTTGACCAGTCTGCGCTGCAACATTGCCATGTTCATCTCGTAGTAGCTGTTGCATTCCGAAAGGTCCTGCCTATGGACTAAAATATCCTTCTCATACTTATGGACCAGTAGTCCAAGTCTAACATTTTCTTCTTTTATAGATTTCATTGGTTTTTGTAACTTTCTCAAAGTATGTTGACATCTCTTTATAGATCTGTTGATTTTACAGTATTTTTTCAGTTTATTCGCACCGATAATCTTGGGTGTCACTTTGTGTTCGCAGGGTTCTTTGCAAGGTGTAGTGAGGTCTATGGTAGGTACTGCTTTACATTGTGAGTTGATCAGTTCCTCATACAAAGCGATGGTTTTATCATTTTCATCCCGCTCTTGCTCTTCATTCCGTCTTTGGAGCTCTCCGTTGGCCTCAGCCAGCTGTTGTTCCAGGCTGTGGATTTGCGACAGAGTAGCTTCATGGATGTTCTGGCACTGCTGGTATGACCTCAGTAGACCATTGAGCTCATCACACTTGCCTTGCAGATCTTGGTACTGGATATCCTGTTCTACTAATTGGTTTTTTAGCACTGTGTTCTTTTTTAAGATGCACTCAAATTCCATTTCATTTTCATCCCGTTCCTTCATGAGTTGGTCGGTCAGTTCACGGGATGCTTTGAGGTCCTCCAGGGCTGTCCTCAGCCGGAGTTCCAGGTCACGGGTATGTGCCTTGCTTCGGGACATCATCTTGGTTTTGTCTGAAAAAACACGGGGTGCTACGGTAGTATATCGGTATAGGATATGGGGTGAATAGTCAGAGCACCAGATAGGGCTTATTTTTCAGGGTTTTAGTTACAGAACAAATGTTTATTCATGAAGTTACTGATAATTTATAAGCAATTTGGTAGTAGTAGAATTCAAATTGTAACTGATTTTCACTAATGAATTGTTATTATTTTCTAAATAATAATATAATACTTTGAGTAAGCTAAAAATACCTAATTTAGTTATTTTGTTGACTAGTCTAATAAAAGGATGTTTTGTTAGTTATCTATGTAACAAGTACAGGCATTCAAATTCACTTCCACATATAAGTCAAGTGAACCGAGCACACAAGTCATAGAAGGATTTAATTCCCTATTCCTAAACTCCTAAACCAGGACTACCTACTAGACTACAGGGATGGGGAGCAGGTAATGTTAGAAGGGAATATTTCTAAATAAAAAGTTTACTTATAAAATGTTGTTTGAACAATTTGATCCTATGTATTGTGGTAAAATTTGAAATTAAACAATGAGACGGGACAGGGAGACTACAGTTTAGTTTAGGATAAACTAAGTTACTTACTAGGTTTTAAATAGTAAAGATGAGATTGAGAAGAGAAATAAAAATAACTAAAAAACTAAGTTAAATACCTACTTATTAGAAAGAAAAGGAAAGTAAAACGGCAAAGAAAGTTAGAATATCTTAATTTAAACTAAGTATAAAGGCTAAAGGGAGGGAAAACTAGATAATTTTACACAATACTCGCCTGATAATTCGTTGGAAATTTGAAGTTTGACAGGTTATAGGTGGTTCCAATTTCAACCTCATCAATTTGGTTAAAAACTTGTCTTGAGGCTCAAACTTCACTTGTTACACACTTATTTTAAATACATCGATACAATCACACTAATTTTAAGCTAATTAACTAGTATTTAATCAATAAAAAATATTTAAAACTAAGCAGCTGTTTCGTAGACAGCTATTCGCCAGGGTTGCCAGACGAAAAAAAAAAAGTAGTATAAAAAATAAAAATGTAATAATAAAATAGTATAGAAAATAAAAATGAGTTAGTATAAAATACCTTGTTTATTATGTGTTTAAAAAATATTACACATTTATAAAGTGTTTGAAAGCCAACTAACAGCGCTTAGCACAAAATACGTGCTTGATATTTGATGGTAAGGCCCATAATTTTTTGCATTAGTCATGTTGTTAAAAACATACCTCTTTCAACATGAATATAACGTTACTTATTTTAAACACACCGAAACATCCGTTGCGTTTAAGAACGAAACACAAATACAGAAAAGGAAAAATGCCAACAATCGCACCTGCAATCAGAGCCGCAAACGTGTTGGTCCTAAAACAACACGCGGCGACCCCGTGGGGTCACTCTATAAAGGTAAGCGACCACCTTTCGGTATCGCACCAAACGGTGACCACACGGATTGTCATACTGCGTACAGACCGGGCCAACGAACGCCCAACGAACGCCAACGGTTATCCCAACGATGGATATTTATCATACATAATACAGGGCAGATTGCAGCAACGAAGGTCAACGAAACCCGTTCGTTGGCGTTCGTTGGGCCGGTCTGTACGCAGCTATAAATGTATGGAGAAACGGCGTCGGCTATGCCGATGAGGTGGACGCACTTGTGGTGAAATTCTATACAAAGAATACTGAATGCGATGCTTCTATAGCAAACGATTTCAAAAAGGTGGGTTCTTACCTTAAATCTAAGAATGAACAAACGAGAATCTTTATGCAATTGGTACTCTTAATGCTACAATATAGAGTCGTGGTTAGCGCAGTACTTTCGTTCTTCATAAGCTTAATATAAGATAAGATAAGATAGCCATTTATTTCAACTCATTTTTTACATTTACATGCATTACATACATAAAAATTAAAAGAAATCCTAATATAATAATTTATACATTTTTCCATTTCATTCAAATTACAAATTAAATTATATAAGAAAAAATATATTTATAACATTCAAATTAATAGATTAAAAAATAATATTACTTCAATTTGTATTAATTATTTAAAATTAATTTGACATAAAAATTTGACATGTAAATTAATAGCTACATAGGTAATTACTCTCATAAGTGCTATACAATCTTTGTAGACATCGGTTCGATTCCATTGAACTAATAAACTCCATAAGCTATCGCGTGCCGCGGCGAGGCGGCCGGCAGCGAGCTGCGAACCCGCACCAGCTGTTCGCGTCCTCCAGCTGCCGCACCAACGCCGGCAAGCGCGCGCCACTGCAGCGCCTTGTAGCTACTTATAATCAACTCTTTAATGACGCTGACGTGTTCACACTTACTCCCTATTGTTATAAGAAACATATAACTGAAACACTCAATAACTTACACATGTAGTAACTCATACACACACACACTACTTAAATGTCACTTCAATCCTCTTTCCTATCCCCCTCCCCGTCCCTTCCCCTGGGTTGTTTAGTGTTTAGTCTTTGCATTCTTTCGGTCTTATTCATAAAAAGTTACGGGAGACCTATAGGCCTGCTATAAGCAAATGTCAAAAAAACTTTATTCATAAACGATCAATAGCGCTAAAGAACTCTCCAAGTGATTCGTAAAACCTTGATATGCTAAAGTTGGCTGGACCCTACTATACACCTTCCGTAAGCCTCCTCTTGTACAAAAACATGGCGGCCGGTCAACAGCTGTTCTGCTTTATTGACGATTTGACATTTGTTGTGAGTTAATATTTGCTGAAAATAAGTTGCCATGGTAACGTAAAAATTTAATTATTTTTTTTGTGGGTTTTGGCTTGGCCACTGCGCCTTTAAGCCAACGTAAACTTTTTTAAGTGCCGCGCCGTGGCTAGCATAGATAATAGAGATTGATAAATGAATGAAAGTTTTCGCTATTCTTGTTTATGGTTTCGTCGGACCGGCAACTTAATAGGGTAAATGTCAAAATGTTTGGTCTGTGAAATCTATTAGCATCACTATAGTTATTGAAGGTTTACGGAACTATTATGAATAGAGATTTTTACGAAACCTCAAATAGGCTTAATGTGTTCCGTAACTATTGAGCTCAGTAAACCTACTTTAAGGTTTTTTTATGAATAAGACCGTTTGTGTTTAATTTAGTCACTCTTTGTAAGTACTTGCAATTGTATTTAAAAACTTAATCTGTGGATAACGGTGTGGATTGTACACCAAATTACTCTTCTTATATATACGTGTTACATAATGTATGTGTACAATTGTTTGTTGTCCCTAATAAATAAAATTAAAATTAAAATTAAAATAAGTAAAAATAATCTTGAAATAATATAAAAAATTGAGAGATTGTCTGTTATTAGTCCTTCCATAAGCTTAGGAGCACTGAATTGCAAACTACCGACAGCATGACAATTTTTCCTTCGGTCCTTTATAGAGTGACCCCCCAACAGCCCACGACAGCTTCATTACGGGAGGCAAAGGTCTAAACAACTGTCAATACAATAGGACACGTTCCGTTTATGTTCACAGTGAGGTCACTTTATACACGGGAATCGAGCGAGGAATGGATACAATCATAGTTGTACTTACACAGGCCTGTAAAAGTTTTTTTTTCTTTTTATTATTTACCTAATTAAAAATATATAATTAACAGAAACTTTAGAAAACAAAACATCAAAATAATGTGATTTTATGTATAGCTAAACTTGCGTATACTACATATTATATAATAATACTTTTAAGTATTAGACATTTCAACATAAAGAAGAATCTAAGAGCAATAAGATTAAGTAAAGAAATTTAATATTCCCATTGCCCTCTCAGTCGTTTTTCCTTCTTTCGTGGACATTGCGGAGGAGGCGGAGGTCCTTGGAGACAAATATTGTATCTCAGTAGATACTGAGAGATAATAAGGAAATGACTTTGTATTTTAAGCACTACCATGAAGCTGTTATACCTATGTGTCACCCTAGAAAATTCCCCCGTGGGTGGATTCAAGGAAACTCATATCCGAGTATTCATCCTCACGACCCATCACGTCCCCACTGCTGGGGCACGGGTCTCCTTCCAATGAAGGAAGGGTTTAGGCCTAGTCCACCACGCTCGCCTAGTGCGGGTTGGTGGACCAGTAGTATTCGAGTATTACCCTATCTTAATGCATGTACCTAGGTTAAGGTGAATTCTAAGATAACTGATCGGACTAACAACCACGAAGCTATGATCATTATTATGATTGTACACAAATAAGTTGATAATTTAGTATCTCAAAACACTAAATAATCACGACACATCAAGTTTCGTACCCGCAGACAAGTCTTCACCATGGTGATAAGATTGGCCTGTCAGATAAGCGCTGACTCCCACTAATCTGATGGTCTAAAATCTCTACAAATAATATCAAAATGACCAGTTGAGTCATCCCATTTGAACTTAGAATACTGTTTGCTAGCAGTCTTGACCTAAATTAAATTTAATCACAGAATATTTTCTAAATGAATTGTATCCAGTTTTTTTCTCGATCACATCTCTAACAAAACCCTAGTAAAGCACTCGTACCATTAGCTGTAATTTCTGAAGCGGGACACATTCATACTTCCCCTTACAGTTCACTCGCGTTTCAAACTTTGTTATTATCAAAATATGTTTATTAATTTAAAAGCCGAAACCCTGTTCCAGCTAATTAATGTAATGTGTCCCTTCTGTCGCATTGAGTGTGTTATGAGATGGAAGCCGCGCCAAGAGTTATGTGTTGTGCGCATTCTGGAGTGACTTTTAAAAGCTCGTTTAGGTCAAGTAGAAAAGCAGTGATTTAAGTTTCGCAAAAAGGGTCATATTAACACATAAATGATGAATATGAATTGTTGTTTTCTACTACTACGTATATATCATATACTAATAAATTATACAAAATGAGTCTTTTGTAGGTGCACTTCTGTTGGGGCCTCAGAGAATAATAATAATTCTAAACAAATATTTTGTATGCTCCAGACGTAGATCAAGTACAATTTAATATGGTTTTCGCAGAGCCTATTATATAGATCGCCAAGGAGTTTAACCTCCAATTGAAAGCTTCTTTAAACTGACAGTTCGTTGTAGATATACAGGGTGTCCCAAAACTCAACGTCAAGTCTTGAAGGGCTGATAGGCCAGGTCAGGGGTACCGAAAATAATCGTAATACGAGTAACCCTTTCAATTAAGTCGATGGTTTTTGAGAGTTAACCAAATGAATATGCAAAATCTCAAAATCTGTATTTTGAGTTTGTAAAAAAATGTTTTTTTGTAAAAAAATGTTTTTTTGTAAAAAAATGTTTTTTTATAAAAAAAAAATCACACTATGTATATTTTTAGGTTAGTTGTTGTGGTTTGTTATCACATCAAATATGAACAACACATAATTAGATCACTGTCATATCTCGCACCGAGCTCAGCTATAATTATTCCTTCTCTAATTGCCTTCTATTCGATAACTAGGTGTATCAGGTGATCACTAATCAGGTCGCAATGAACCACCTGAGTTTCCATTTAATTAAGCAAAGTCTATAAATTAATTAGATTATCACATATGGCCTCGGATGCGTATTAATTAAGGTGGCAATTCAAGAATTTCAACGAGATTTGCATTTAAGATATGAGATGCAGCGTCAATATTGTGGTATTGTAATAAAGTAAATTATTATGGAAATTCAGTAAAAATTACATGTTTATCTTTATAGTATTGCAGACTAGTATTTCCTCTTGTTTTTAATCCTTTTATTAAAACAAAAGTTTCTTTCTTTTTTTCAAAAATAAAGGAATGGATTTTGCTAGCCAAAATGGTATATTTCCATTGTTAAGTATACTTCCCCTTCAGGGTGCATTACCAAATTCATTTTGTATATGATTTATATATATGGCTTAGTTAAGTACACATACACATACTCACGGCTCTAACCATCGCTTTCACTTACAAATTGGGCTGGTTCATTGGCATATGGAGCAGCTAATTAAAGGTGGTAATCCACTCTCGCATTACCATAGAGTACGGCCCGCCTCCTCATGTGTACACTAGTCTTAATGAAACTGTTCGAATGAGCTTTGTTTCTCTGTATATTCGATTGTTGTTTTTTGTGCACCAGGTTTGTTTTTGTCTCTGTAAAAGCTCCTTTTTGTATAGAAAAGCGCCCTCCTTTAGACATATGTGACGCCCGCGCACCATAGAAACAAGAAGCCAGCGCGACGTCACGGAAAATTCCACGGCCGCGAGCAAGTAAACAACATCCGCCGCCGCCGCTGCCGCCACTCGATGACGTCATGGAAGATTCCACTGCCACTGAAGTAAACAAGATTCGCCGCCGCCGCGTGCCGCCACTCCCCACTACAGAAGCCGCATATAAAAGGGCGCACGCGCGGACAGAAAGGCAATACTCGTGGGGTCGTCTTAGTGCTCACACCTAGCTCTGGTTGCGGTTCGGTCGACCGCGTCGCTTCCGGAGGTCTAGTGCGCTAAGACATAGACCGGCTCAGTAAGTCTGCCTTCCTCAAGCTTGCGTTGTGGTCTTCCCCCGCACACGTTTGCAAGAGCCTGGTGGAACTACGGAGTTCTCGAAAGACCTGGCACTTCTACTAAGTCTGGTTGCGGTTCGATCGATCGCGTCGCTCCCAGAACCCAAAGGAACTGCCGGATTCTGTACCACGTTTATTCCACCCCTGCTTCCTCAACCTCTCTGTAAAAGGGCCTTCAGCCGCAAGCATAATTGTCATATCCAAAAGCATTTAAAAGCATAACGAGTCGCATCAGAATTGTCAATAAAATTAGATTATCGGTTCTTGGTCGTATTCATAGTCTGGGCCGTATGTTGTAATTATAACGTGTCGTTGGTTAAGCATTATATATAAATAAAAGTCAAAGATTTTATCCTCGTTGTATTCGTAAAACCAAATCAGTTGTTTCAATTCAAACTCCACTCAGATAGGTAACCCAAATGATCAGTCATTAGGTTAATTTATGTTAGCGTAGCACCCCCTGAGCTAGCCGCCCCTAAGGCGCTACGTTACATTTGGCGCCCAACGAAATAACCCTGAAAGGGTAGGCCCACTTGTTTCGTAATACTAAGATTTACGTTACATTTGTTGCCCAAAATTAGTAATCCAAACGGGAAGACCATTTTGTTCGGAATTCAGGCCAAGAGTACAAGTAGGTACTTCGGTAGTCTTTCGTTTTCATCGGTCGGTCAAACCACAAGGGAGGTTCGGTTTTTGTCGTATTATGAGTAACTTAGTAGGATACGTCAAAATCGACTCAGTTTAGTAAGTGATTCGGTAGGTTTCAGTAGTCAAACACCAGTCACAAAGAAAGGTACGGTCAGTACAAAAAAGTAAAATAAACCCGGGATTCAAGAAATAACAACGGAGTAAGAAGGAACGAAATAGGAAAAGAAATAAATAAATGTCATCGTGGAGATATAAATTAAAAAAGGAGGATTTAATCAACGAGTTAGAAAAACAGGATATACAGTTACAGTTTAAAGATTTATCAGTAGAGGATTTAAGAAAAACATTAATTAAAAAACTAAGGGAACAAGCAGATAGGGGGGAAGAAATTTGGGAGGAAAGCAGGTCAGAAGAGGAAATGTCAAAAGAAAAGAACAGCACAACGACTGCCAGGAGCCCGACAGACGGCTCAGCAGTCAAGATAACAGCAGAAATACAAGCGAACAAGGAAATCATGCAGGCGGTCTTGGGATGGAATATCACATTTGATAACCACAACGACCCAGTAGATTTCATAGAAACATTAGATGAATTCATAGAAGGCACAGAAGTGAATAAGGAGAAATTATTACACCTGTTACCGAGGATATTTAAAGGACAGGCATTAGCATGGTATAGGAACAATAAAAGTCTCTGGAATACTTGGGACGACTTCATACAAGGATTTCAACTCCATTATTACCCGAATAACCAGGAAAATAGTTTATTAGAACGAATAATCGCGCGAAAGCAAAGATACTTAGAAGATTTCAATACTTATTTAACCGATATACAAACACTAATGAGGCGATACGGGAAACTGTCAGAAGAAGGAAAACTCGAAAAAATTTACGAAAACTTAAACACAAATTACAAATACTACTTCAAACGGAAGGATTTCAGTAACCTTAGCGAACTCATCTCGATAACTAAAGACTTCGAAAAACTGAACGCGGAACGATATAAACCAAGGTCAACAGCAAACGCCGCAACAAAACCAACATTGTCAAGCAACCGTAGACCACCTGACGACGATAGAATACATAGGTCAAACAACGGTCGTAAAATAAATCCAAACTACAACAGCGAAACACACTGCTGGAAGTGTGGAATGCCGGACCACTTAGCTAGAGGATGTAGGAGTCGGAGGGCAATATTTTGTTGTAAATGCGGAATCATGGGAAGAACCAGTTTTAATTGTTGCCTGAAGACAGAATCAAGAGCAATAGAAAATGAATCGTACACAATCAGGGACGTAACGCGCGATAATCGAATATTTATTGAGATACAACTTAACGGGAAGAAATATGAAGCATTATTAGACACGGGGGCAACAAATTCATATATAAACCACGAAATTTACAAGGAATTATTAGACGCAGGAGCAATCCAGTTTGACACAATAAAGAAAGTTATCCTAGCCGACGGAAGCATAATAGAAATAAATAAAGCGCTAACATTAGACATAGAAATAGACGGCATTTCAATAAAACACCAAGTCAACATGTTACCTAACACGAAAAGGATAATAATCGGGATGGATATCTTAAAAAGACTAGGGATGGACATAAAGTGGAACAAGATAGAGGAAAATAAAGATATTAAACCTGAATTAGCAACAAACGAAATGAAAAGCACAGTAATACCATCAGAAGATAGTTTAGATCAAGCTCAAAAAAAGGAATTAGAACAAGTCCTAGATGAAGAGTTCAAGAAATGCGAAAACAGCCCAATCGGTAACAAATGGGTGGAACATAAAATAAAGCTTAAACATAAGGAACCCGTCAAGCAAAGATACTTCCCACGGAACCCAAAGATTCAAGAAATCATTAATGAACACGTACATAAGATGTTAAAAGACGGCATTATAGAAAAATCAAGTAGTCCTTACAGCTCACCGGTAGTCCTAGCAAAAAAGGAAATCGGAGAATATCCTAAATATGATTTCGAGATACAATACCGCAGCGGGACACAAAACAAAATAGCCGACGAGTTGTCTAGGAACCCAGGATACGCCAGTGCAGTCGAAAAACAAAATTGGTATGACAAGAAATTTAAGGAAATCGCGGAAAACCAAAACAAAGACGAAAATTACTGTATAAAAGACGGAAAGCTATATAAAAAAATCACGAACCACTTGTACGGCATGAAATTAGAAGAATATTCAGAATGGAAATTATGCGTACCACGTGAGGAAACTTTAGAAATTTTAGAACAAAATCACGACGACCCAAGTGCGGGACATTTAGGCGTGAAGAAAACCTTGAACAGAATCGCCCAACGATACACTTGGCCTGGGATGTATAAGGACGTAACGAGATACGTGGGCAGATGCGAAGCATGTCAAAGGCATAAACCATCACAAGAGAAAAAGGCAGGGGTAATGCATATAAAGAGTGCCAATGGTAAGAAGAAGAAGAAAAAGAAGAAGAGTAGTGGAAAAAAAAGGAACGGGGGACACCGAAGTGGGATAGTCCGTCTCCCTAAATATATCAGGAAATCGCAATAAGAGCGCGGTTTTCCCTTTCCTTTTCTTTTTCTTTTTAATAGCAAAGGAGCTACATTTTTTTTTATTCTTTTGTTGGTATTTTTGTTTCGTCACAATTTTGACAAAGTTTTTTTTGTTGTTTTATTCTGTGTACTCAAAGTCAAAAGCAGAAGGAGTACTATTTGTTAAAATTTTGTAAAAATAGTTAGTAAAATAGTCGCTTATATAGGTATAGGAGTTTGGACTACTATTCTTGGAATAGTTAGTAAATTAGTTTTTCTAAGTAGCACTTAAAAGTATGAATGTAGTTAAGTTTCGCAAGTTTTGAGGGACAAAACCACAAAAGGATTTCAGAGTATACAACATGTACTTAGACGGTGATTTTTACAGGTAAAAATCTCCATAAGAAGGGGGAGAATGTGACGCCCGCGCACCATAGAAACAAGAAGCCAGCGCGACGTCACGGAAAATTCCACGGCCGCGAGCAAGTAAACAACATCCGCCGCCGCCGCTGCCGCCACTCGATGACGTCATGGAAGATTCCACTGCCACTGAAGTAAACAAGATTCGCCGCCGCCGCGTGCCGCCACTCCCCACTACAGAAGCCGCATATAAAAGGGCGCACGCGCGGACAGAAAGGCAATACTCGTGGGGTCGTCTTAGTGCTCACACCTAGCTCTGGTTGCGGTTCGGTCGACCGCGTCGCTTCCGGAGGTCTAGTGCGCTAAGACATAGACCGGCTCAGTAAGTCTGCCTTCCTCAAGCTTGCGTTGTGGTCTTCCCCCGCACACGTTTGCAAGAGCCTGGTGGAACTACGGAGTTCTCGAAAGACCTGGCACTTCTACTAAGTCTGGTTGCGGTTCGATCGATCGCGTCGCTCCCAGAACCCAAAGGAACTGCCGGATTCTGTACCACGTTTATTCCACCCCTGCTTCCTCAACCTCTCTGTAAAAGGGCCTTCAGCCGCAAGCATAATTGTCATATCCAAAAGCATTTAAAAGCATAACGAGTCGCATCAGAATTGTCAATAAAATTAGATTATCGGTTCTTGGTCGTATTCATAGTCTGGGCCGTATGTTGTAATTATAACGTGTCGTTGGTTAAGCATTATATATAAATAAAAGTCAAAGATTTTATCCTCGTTGTATTCGTAAAACCAAATCAGTTGTTTCAATTCAAACTCCACTCAGATAGGTAACCCAAATGATCAGTCATTAGGTTAATTTATGTTAGCGTAGCACCCCCTGAGCTAGCCGCCCCTAAGGCGCTACGTTACATTTGGCGCCCAACGAAATAACCCTGAAAGGGTAGGCCCACTTGTTTCGTAATACTAAGATTTACGTTACATTTGTTGCCCAAAATTAGTAATCCAAACGGGAAGACCATTTTGTTCGGAATTCAGGCCAAGAGTACAAGTAGGTACTTCGGTAGTCTTTCGTTTTCATCGGTCGGTCAAACCACAAGGGAGGTTCGGTTTTTGTCGTATTATGAGTAACTTAGTAGGATACGTCAAAATCGACTCAGTTTAGTAAGTGATTCGGTAGGTTTCAGTAGTCAAACACCAGTCACAAAGAAAGGTACGGTCAGTACAAAAAAGTAAAATAAACCCGGGATTCAAGAAATAACAACGGAGTAAGAAGGAACGAAATAGGAAAAGAAATAAATAAATGTCATCGTGGAGATATAAATTAAAAAAGGAGGATTTAATCAACGAGTTAGAAAAACAGGATATACAGTTACAGTTTAAAGATTTATCAGTAGAGGATTTAAGAAAAACATTAATTAAAAAACTAAGGGAACAAGCAGATAGGGGGGAAGAAATTTGGGAGGAAAGCAGGTCAGAAGAGGAAATGTCAAAAGAAAAGAACAGCACAACGACTGCCAGGAGCCCGACAGACGGCTCAGCAGTCAAGATAACAGCAGAAATACAAGCGAACAAGGAAATCATGCAGGCGGTCTTGGGATGGAATATCACATTTGATAACCACAACGACCCAGTAGATTTCATAGAAACATTAGATGAATTCATAGAAGGCACAGAAGTGAATAAGGAGAAATTATTACACCTGTTACCGAGGATATTTAAAGGACAGGCATTAGCATGGTATAGGAACAATAAAAGTCTCTGGAATACTTGGGACGACTTCATACAAGGATTTCAACTCCATTATTACCCGAATAACCTAGAAAATAGTTAGAACGAATAATCGCGCGAAAGCAAAGATACTTAGAAGATTTCAATACTTATTTAACCGATATACAAACACTAATGAGGCGATACGGGAAACTGTCAGAAGAAGGAAAACTCGAAAAAATTTACGAAAACTTAAACACAAATTACAAATACTACTTCAAACGGAAGGATTTCAGTAACCTTAGCGAACTCATCTCGATAACTAAAGACTTCGAAAAACTGAACGCGGAACGATATAAACCAAGGTCAACAGCAAACGCCGCAACAAAACCAACATTGTCAAGCAACCGTAGACCACCTGACGACGATAGAATACATAGGTCAAACAACGGTCGTAAAATAAATCCAAACTACAACAGCGAAACACACTGCTGGAAGTGTGGAATGCCGGACCACTTAGCTAGAGGATGTAGGAGTCGGAGGGCAATATTTTGTTGTAAATGCGGAATCATGGGAAGAACCAGTTTTAATTGTTGCCTGAAGACAGAATCAAGAGCAATAGAAAATGAATCGTACACAATCAGGGACGTAACGCGCGATAATCGAATATTTATTGAGATACAACTTAACGGGAAGAAATATGAAGCATTATTAGACACGGGGGCAACAAATTCATATATAAACCACGAAATTTACAAGGAATTATTAGACGCAGGAGCAATCCAGTTTGACACAATAAAGAAAGTTATCCTAGCCGACGGAAGCATAATAGAAATAAATAAAGCGCTAACATTAGACATAGAAATAGACGGCATTTCAATAAAACACCAAGTCAACATGTTACCTAACACGAAAAGGATAATAATCGGGATGGATATCTTAAAAAGACTAGGGATGGACATAAAGTGGAACAAGATAGAGGAAAATAAAGATATTAAACCTGAATTAGCAACAAACGAAATGAAAAGCACAGTAATACCATCAGAAGATAGTTTAGATCAAGCTCAAAAAAAGGAATTAGAACAAGTCCTAGATGAAGAGTTCAAGAAATGCGAAAACAGCCCAATCGGTAACAAATGGGTGGAACATAAAATAAAGCTTAAACATAAGGAACCCGTCAAGCAAAGATACTTCCCACGGAACCCAAAGATTCAAGAAATCATTAATGAACACGTACATAAGATGTTAAAAGACGGCATTATAGAAAAATCAAGTAGTCCTTACAGCTCACCGGTAGTCCTAGCAAAAAAGGAAATCGGAGAATATCCTAAATATGATTTCGAGATACAATACCGCAGCGGGACACAAAACAAAATAGCCGACGAGTTGTCTAGGAACCCAGGATACGCCAGTGCAGTCGAAAAACAAAATTGGTATGACAAGAAATTTAAGGAAATCGCGGAAAACCAAAACAAAGACGAAAATTACTGTATAAAAGACGGAAAGCTATATAAAAAAATCACGAACCACTTGTACGGCATGAAATTAGAAGAATATTCAGAATGGAAATTATGCGTACCACGTGAGGAAACTTTAGAAATTTTAGAACAAAATCACGACGACCCAAGTGCGGGACATTTAGGCGTGAAGAAAACCTTGAACAGAATCGCCCAACGATACACTTGGCCTGGGATGTATAAGGACGTAACGAGATACGTGGGCAGATGCGAAGCATGTCAAAGGCATAAACCATCACAAGAGAAAAAGGCAGGGGTAATGCATATAAAGAGTGCCAATGGTAAGAAGAAGAAGAAAAAGAAGAAGAGTAGTGGAAAAAAAAGGAACGGGGGACACCGAAGTGGGATAGTCCGTCTCCCTAAATATATCAGGAAATCGCAATAAGAGCGCGGTTTTCCCTTTCCTTTTCTTTTTCTTTTTAATAGCAAAGGAGCTACATTTTTTTTTATTCTTTTGTTGGTATTTTTGTTTCGTCACAATTTTGACAAAGTTTTTTTTGTTGTTTTATTCTGTGTACTCAAAGTCAAAAGCAGAAGGAGTACTATTTGTTAAAATTTTGTAAAAATAGTTAGTAAAATAGTCGCTTATATAGGTATAGGAGTTTGGACTACTATTCTTGGAATAGTTAGTAAATTAGTTTTTCTAAGTAGCACTTAAAAGTATGAATGTAGTTAAGTTTCGCAAGTTTTGAGGGACAAAACCACAAAAGGATTTCAGAGTATACAACATGTACTTAGACGGTGATTTTTACAGGTAAAAATCTCCATAAGAAGGGGGAGAATGTGACGCCCGCGCACCATAGAAACAAGAAGCCAGCGCGACGTCACGGAAAATTCCACGGCCGCGAGCAAGTAAACAACATCCGCCGCCGCCGCTGCCGCCACTCGATGACGTCATGGAAGATTCCACTGCCACTGAAGTAAACAAGATTCGCCGCCGCCGCGTGCCGCCACTCCCCACTACAGAAGCCGCATATAAAAGGGCGCACGCGCGGACAGAAAGGCAATACTCGTGGGGTCGTCTTAGTGCTCACACCTAGCTCTGGTTGCGGTTCGGTCGACCGCGTCGCTTCCGGAGGTCTAGTGCGCTAAGACATAGACCGGCTCAGTAAGTCTGCCTTCCTCAAGCTTGCGTTGTGGTCTTCCCCCGCACACGTTTGCAAGAGCCTGGTGGAACTACGGAGTTCTCGAAAGACCTGGCACTTCTACTAAGTCTGGTTGCGGTTCGATCGATCGCGTCGCTCCCAGAACCCAAAGGAACTGCCGGATTCTGTACCACGTTTATTCCACCCCTGCTTCCTCAACCTCTCTGTAAAAGGGCCTTCAGCCGCAAGCATAATTGTCATATCCAAAAGCATTTAAAAGCATAACGAGTCGCATCAGAATTGTCAATAAAATTAGATTATCGGTTCTTGGTCGTATTCATAGTCTGGGCCGTATGTTGTAATTATAACGTGTCGTTGGTTAAGCATTATATATAAATAAAAGTCAAAGATTTTATCCTCGTTGTATTCGTAAAACCAAATCAGTTGTTTCAATTCAAACTCCACTCAGATAGGTAACCCAAATGATCAGTCATTAGGTTAATTTATGTTAGCGTAGCACCCCCTGAGCTAGCCGCCCCTAAGGCGCTACGTTACACATAAGTCAAGTTCGGGTGGAGTGGTGTGTTAGTCCTTTTAATAGGGTAAACTACCCAATTATTGACACTTTAAGACGAGTCGTCTGCAAAACTGGCCATAAATACGCATAAAATATTAGTATTGTGGTATTTTTTTCCGTAGCGGTCTCAGGTGTATATTCATTTATAATATTTTTGACAAAACAATGACCCTATAGTCTTAGTTTTTTATTATCAGCTATAAATGTGAAAGAACCCCTATTTCCCAATTATTGACACGGGTTTTCCAATTTATGACACCTCCTGTACCAATTATTGACATGCTTGATATTAGGTAATAAAAACCGTTTTAAACAGGAATTAAACCTTTGGAAGGGTACCATGGGTCCGGTTCTCTATTTGGTATATCACGGTGATATATTGAAACACCATAAGTGTCACATACCATAAGTCATCAGCTAGTTATCTGATCTACATACCATATATACTGCATCTAATGCTAATGCTAGCAGACTATTCCCACTGAGTTAGGCTGCTTCGTCTCATGATCTCCTGGGCATTTCTCAAAGGTTCCAGCTAGTGCGTCCTGCTGCTGATGCCATATGGTTCAGAAACGTGGTCACAGCTGGGCTAACCGGTCCACCGATATAAAGTCGTAATGCGGACTGAACTGGTGTAATCAATCCATCAGAGATCCAATGTGAGATGCCAATAGGCCAGCCACCCAAGAAGAAAGACAGTTGGAGTAATCGAGTTCTCGAATGGAGGTAACGAACAGGCAAGCGTGACATAGCATGCTTTTTGGCCGTCAGGACCGAGGCTGATCTTAGACCTGGTAAGTACTTGCTGGAAGAGAAAGGACAAAGAAAAAGTGTGGTGTAGCTTTGTCGCATCTTTATTTTGATGAAGAATCATGAATATGCCTCTGATATCTCCAGTTTATGCTCGCAGAACTACACGTAGCATCCTTGAGGGTTGGCCTGTAGATAAACATGTTCAAGACTAAGGTAATGACCAGTGTCCCAATCGAAACGAACGATACAGCTGGATATCATTAAATTTTGTGAATCTTAACACCTTTCTTGATAATTGTTTACCCGCCGGGTCAGAATCCCAGTTTAAACAGATTACGAGGTGGATTCAGCTGGGTGGGAAGTGTGCAGGACACTTTTGGCCAGGCAAAATGATGACAGGTGGACGTAGAGCAGTTGGCAGGCCACCTGATAGTCAGACGACTTCATATAGGTTGCAGAAAGGCAGTGAGAAGTGAAGCAGAAAAAGTTTTTTTTCTGCTTCACTTCTCACTGCCACTTTTATGGTAAACTCCCATAAAAATATTTATCGTTTATGAGCGTAATTATTGACACTTTGCCTATATATAGACATGTCAATAATAGGGAAATAGATTACTGACACTATGTCGATAATTGGATTTCACTGTATTGACACTGTGTCATGAATTGGAAATTCGTGTGGGATAAATGATTAAATAGTGTCAACGTGATCATTATAGGATATACTACCGGAAAAAGCTAAAATATTAGCATGAAAACAAAAAACATTCCTTCCAATTATTGACCCAATATGTCAATATTAGGAAAATATACCAAAAGTGCTACCTATAATTGACACCACCTAAATTCGAAGTTAAAACCGAAAATAAGTGGTTTTTGAGGTAAGAAATGGAAAAGGAATTTTGTTCCCTTTTCAGTCCAAATAACAAATTTAACCATTTTTTTTAAGAAATACTACCAAATTTATTCCTAAAGTAGCCACTGTCCTTTGCAAAATGCGATCCAAGATGGTGGAATTTAAAGAAGCAACGGAGAGGCACGAATTGTCTATGTTTTATTGGTCAGCCATTGCTGTAAAAATGACTGCCGAGTGTTACCATTACAGAATAACTATTACTGCTGCATTCAAAGATAAATATTACTAAATAGAACGAAGCGTTGTCTTGTTTTCTTTAATTATTCCGCGCTGTGTCAATAAATGGAGGGGTGTCAACAATAGGGTAGTTTACCCTAATAGTGGTTGAAATATATATATATATATATAATCGTTTATTACGGACCAACGATCCAAAAAAGTGTTAGTATTACATTTATCTTAACCTAATGTTAGTTATAACTACATAACACACAAAAAATTACTCTATACACACATCTATTTTTTATTTGGTAGGAGTGACAACTGCACCCAGTGGTTAAGGAAACAGTTGTCCCACCTATCCACAGCCGTGTTCAGGACGGTGTTAGTGCCATATATAATATAGCCACCATGTTATGGGTTTTATGCTATTAACTAAGTTTCCAAAGCATTGTTACGTCTAACTATCTCTCCATTATTAATTCTTATTTCTTAGCAGTACTACGTACCGTCGTAGTGGCTACGGTGTAGCAGCTACGGCGTAGCAGCTACGACGTAGCACAGTTCACCGTAGCATCTTTTGTTGTATCATCCTAGGTCATAGCATCGTATTTCTTCAGACAAGTAATATATTTGTATGTCCTATTTAGCACCCTAATGTCTGAAGGAAAATCCAAAATTATATATTACGAACGAATAGTGTAGTAGTTAGACCCGAGTACAAAATACCTGTCTATTAAACAAATATTTGCCGCAGCCGGGGATCGAACCCGGCATAGCAATGAGGGTCACTAACCACTAGACCATCCATATCTCTCATTATTATCTGGGGTTAAAAGACAGACGGTAAACCGTTAAGGCCTAGTTTTACATTAGAATACGCTCACAAATTGTTTCAGCGCGAGAGCCATAGTATACATGTGGCTTAAGCCGGATAACGGGGCCCAGTTCTGAGTAAGCCGTTTAAAATAGCGCCAAGAGGCAGCTTTAAGCCCTCACGCACACTCACAGCTTAACATATTTATTGCATTTTGTATTACACTGGAATTGCTTAGCTGTTTATGTAAAGTCAGCTGTTTTGTTACGGGTAACAAAATGAATGTGAAAATCTGTGATAATTTGTGAAGGAGACCAGTGTTTACGCACGTTTTCTGCGGATTTATTACAATAGAAATAAACCCAAGTTTGTATTAGTTATTAGTTACCACTTCAAAAACATTAAAAATAATATTCACTTTTTTTCAACGCTTCTGTTTTATTTGAGAAAACAGAGACTCAATGGCTATTGAAGAATGTTATGCCATGTATGACACTCATAACAGAATCTCCACAGTAAATTAAATAAAATCTAGCTTCCAAACAAGTTAGATTTTTACCAGGTACATACCTACCTATACCTACATACAAAAAAAAACAAAAAAACACGCACTCACGCCTTGTACTAATGTACTCCCTTGCGGGGTAGACAGAGGTGCATTGCTGCACCCACTTTTCGCCAGAGTATTATGTTAGTCCCAATTAATGTAATAGGGGGCGGGCCTATTGCCATTTTACGGGCACATCCATCCATACCTACATACATAGTAAACTAACTAGTAAACTATGAAATTCCAAGTAAAACTGGGAAGAAACAGCGCTTGATATCTAAATTAATTAACGAAAAGTCTTAATGTTGTTTGTGCTGTAAATTTTAATATCTTAACGTAATAAATTACTCGTACGTCGCAACATGCTCCAGTTTTAACCAGTCTCAAAATAAGCGCGCAAATTTCACCAAAATGAAGTTAATTTTGGTGAAATACATCAAGCGATATGAGATTGGGGCTTTCGTTTTAATAAGTAACATTCAGTAACATCGTTTGCAGAGGAAGAAATATACACCACTTCTCATTCTGAACAAAATGTACAATTTTTGAAAATTCGTGAAGAAAAAGCTGGTGATCACTATAGTCCCTTTTCTTACAACGGTTGTCTGGAAGAGATCGCTTTTAGCGATAAGACCGCCATTTGTTCATCACTGTTATTTAAGTTAAATTTAAGTTTTTTTATGGTTTGCAAATAAATATTATTGTATTGTAGTTCCTATGTCCTTATTTGAGATTCGGCTTACTACCAATATAAAAGTTCCAATGATAATAGTTCCAATTACAAAATTACACGTGAACGGAAAGACTAGCTTAATGACGCCGTCTACAATATTGAATTACATTTAACAGCGTATCCAACTAAAAACGTAAATATTTTGATGAAATTCTGAACTAAATGTTTTGTTTATTTTGTTTATTTGGTTTCAATCTTCGACCATTTATTGTATATAATCAAAGGTGTCAATATTTTGTCGGTGGAACTTTTTCATTGCTTGTGAGTGTACTTGTACCATTTTTTAACATCCTATAGACATGGCACTTCGGTATCGACTATCGAACTAAACCTAATTGTATAATGGACCGACATCTATTTGCCTGCACTCAGATTGCAGATTTCAGAGGACACGTAACACTGAGTCACATTCCTACCCCTAAAGCTGCGTACAGACCGGCCCAACGAACGCCCAACGAACGCTCAACGATGGATATTTATCATACATAATACAGGGCAGATTGCAGCAACGAAGGTCAACGTAACCCTTTCGTTGGCGTTCGTTTGGCCGGTCTGTACGCAGCTTTACAAGGACTTTATGGGAAGTTTCCGAACAAAGCTACGCTAACCTGGTCATTATCACGGTGCTTTACAGTTGGTATTCATGTGTCTAGTGCCCAAAACTTTGTAGGTGGAAGATCTAGATTCAACAATACACACGCTTCTCTTGATAAACTGATCCGTCTGCTGCCATTTGATTCTGTGTCGTGTGCAAGTTTGTTAGTTAAAGGTACGCGTCGTAGCTCAGTCGGTTAAGCGCCCGCTTCTCACGCCAAAGATGCGGGTTCGAATCCCGGCGCTGACATGTACCAATGAATTCTTTGAATTTAAGTACAATGTATACCATCGCTCTTACGGTGAAGGAAAATATCGTGAGGAAACCTGCATATCTAGATTTAGCACATCTAGATATGTGAACCCACCAACCCGCAGTGGACCAGCGTGGTGGGAAATGGTCCAAGCTTAGGAAGGCAGTTTAGACCTTGGGGATATGCACAAAGGTTCCACTCGAGAGAGCCAGGTGCAGGTATACTTTCACCCTCACAGAGAATAGAATAGAAAAATTAAGCGTCCACCTTTTGGCGTCGTATGCAACGGACGCATGGCATTCAGTATTCTTTATCTATAGAAATTCACAAATGCGACCACCTCATCGGCATTGCTAACGCTGTTTCTCCATTAATTTATGAAAATCATTTTGGCCCGATACGTGCAAAACTCATAGGTGGACGTTTACCGCTCGGATAAAAGGTATATTTGACAGGATGTTGCGAAAGTTGTACCTATATGTAGCAGGCAGGTTTAGTCAGGGGAAATTTTTAACAAATTCTGTAGTAGGCACTTCCTAAGGCCACATAGTTTCCTTGTCCCTTTTGAACACCCTGTATACTCAAACATATTTTCCTCTCTCATTTCGCCCCCACACACTTAACACCCTCACCGATTAATCTCGAGGCACAAACGGGCCGCGGTCACCTTACCACTTCTCATTTACAGCTAAATCGATACTTCACAATTTATGGCCTAATTAAATGTGGTTACAAGCCATATTGAACCTTAAGAGCCAATTTCTCCATTGTCGGTTATCTAACCGACAGGGATTGATTTACAAATTAAATGTCATCTCCACATAAAATTCATGACAGATGGGTCAGAAGTTAACCAGTACTCCCTGGTTATGCTCTAACCGAGAATGGAGAAATTGGCACACGTCATCTCCATATAAAATTCATGACAGATGTGTCAAAATTCAACCACTGCTCCCTGGTTACGCTCTAACCGACTATGGAGAAATTGGCACTAAACCTTGAAGGAACGGCCTCCCGCTAATTAATTTAACGGGAGTTCTGCTGAATTCTAATCAAATTCCGTCGCCCCCGGCTGAATAAAATTGGAGGAGATAGTTTCAGATTGAGGCATGCCAAACTTGCTGCTACAGGACTTTAGTGCAGTGGTGTAGGTTAAATAATAATAATAATAATAAACTTTTATTTCAGCAAAAGCCATATTGTGTTAGTAACAATTAAACTTAATCTATGTTAGTGTAATAAAAAGACAATCTTAAGACCACATTAAACAAAAAATATATAAATATGAAACTTATAAATATGTAGACAAAAAATTTTTTTGCAACTTCATAAAATCCTGCATGAGTAAAAGTCTAATTAACTCTTTGTAAATATTCATTCTGCACACAATAATTAGGTATATAAGTCATAACCATTAAATAAAACATAAATTATTATTTGGTAATCATGTTATGTTTTTGTATTAAAACGGCTAGGGTTTGTCACGCCTGTAACGGCGATTTGAAAAGGCTTTACAATCATTAGGACACTTGAAGTGGCTCTTTTTCCTTGGGTGCACAGTTATACAGGGTGAATCTTTCGTAGGTGTATATCCGAAAGTATGTTACAGAGCTTTTCATTCTGAGTAACTTATGTTATAATGACCTTGAGATATAACGAAAAAAAAAAAGTCATCATAACAAAAGTTGTTCAGAATGAAAAGCTCTGTGACATACTTCCGGATGTGCACCTATGAAAGACTCACTCTGTATACCATCTATTGGTAATGGCAGTTAGATGGTAACAACTATTAATAGGTATTAATAGTTACGTTGGAGTGGCCTTACTAAACCTGAAGAATGCTGTGGACACAACCCAATCTACTAAGTCTTATCTTATTAATAATACTGTATTGTATTATATAAAGTAACTACAAGCTGCCTTTAGAACTGAAATTCCGGATCCTTCCAGGAATGCTGAAGTCTATTTTTGGCATTTTTGTAGACGTCGCTCTATGTTTTATAACTTTCTTGGTATTTTTTACTATTGAACGCTTACTGCTTAAACACAAAACTGCGATGCGCTGTCGCATCGCAGGAACGTCACCTCTCACACACATCTTTAAGGCCCGGGTCTCCTATTACGCGCCGTATGTCGCGTCCAGCGCCACGCCGTAGGCCGCGTCACGATGCTCACTACATCTACGCGCCAACGTCGGCGTGTGAGAGAGACCGCATCAGTACATTTCTATAGTGAGCATTGTGACGCGGCCTACGGCGTGACGCTGGACGCGCCCCTCAGCGTAAATAGGAGACCCAGGCCTAATACAGTATGAGAGAGCGTGAAGCCAAGCGTATTGCGAGTTTCATAAAACGGCGTTCCTGTTAATTATGTTTTTACATTATCGGCATGACAGTAACAACAATAAATCTTTTTAAAGTTAAATTTCTTCTTAAAGTTGGGATTAAGATGTCAGAAGTAAACTTCATTTAAAAAGGTAAAAGTAGATACTTAATAATATCTAGATTATCATATTCTAGATTAAAAGCCATCGTGACTGCCACTGGTCTTCAGTCTGTCAAATATACATATTTAGTTGAAATAACAGTAATCTAACGAATTTACTCAGAGTTCTGCGACTTGGCGAGATACGGTCCAAGTCAAAAGAGGAAACTGTCCTACATTAGATTTCAAAACTCAGTTGGTTAAATTACATAAATAGCAGTAATTAAGCACATGAGATTATTTATACCCTCAAATTCTTTACACAGTACCCTCAATATCTTTAACAGATTTAATTTTTTTTGAATAAAAATGCAATTATTTCATTTTACCTTTATAAAAGAGCTTTCAGTTTGCAGTCTAAACCTTCCACCACGTTTCGAAACCCTGGCCCAGGTTAAAAGCCACTGATGCACTAAGAAGAATACTTTAAGCGCATCGATACGTACTTTCAGGTTTTTTTTTATATACTCACGAGTAATGAAAAAGTTTCATTGTAATTCCTTGAACCCATTGGATTTTCTTGCTGTTCCTCGGGGCAAGCCTGCCAACTCGCCCAATTCTCCTGCCCGTGGCAGCCGGCGCCTGATTGCCAAGTCGCGGCAAGTCCGTTACTCAATTAGTCGCCAGTTAATCAGCCGGCGTTACAAACAGAGCGGATGTGCCGAGTGAATTATTCCACTGCAATATTCTACTAAAACACAGACTGCTGGTCCGGGGGACCAGAATAACAACTATTCTCTGAGGCCCATGGTTGATGCCGACTACATGTTGGCGTTTTGACGCAACGCGGCGTGCGGGGTTTTGAAACTGACCGAGTTGCACGGCAGTTTTTAAATACAACGGTTTATTAGAAAATCTTACTGAAAAAAATTAAGAAATACCTATCTCTTAAAATTATCAGAGTCTGACAAAACTAACTCAGCATTAGAAACACTGACAATGTTTGTTAGGTGACATTATTTATTATTCTTTGTAATTTCGGCGATAAGGTTTGCGACCGTATCGTCGAAATATAGGAAAATAAATATTGGTCAGTAAACACCCGCTTGCTACTCACCTCCTAGTTACCTTTTGGTGATTAAATAATAAAAATACTCTCATCTTTAATAGGTTACAGGTAGTTATGGCACCTATAAATAAGTTATCTTTTCTGTTAATTTAATAGTAAAAAAGTCTTTCCAATTAATAATAAAATATTCTTGTCTGCATACACTTTTCTCTTCTAACAATCAACAATATAAATTATGATTCGTCCATTAATTTACCATAGCATTTGCAAATCATCTTGCTTCGAAGCGGAATGCATCTCGTAATGGATTCTGAATGTGTAATTGCAAATGCAGCTCTGTCTGTGAATATTTTAGTGTTCAATTTGTTTAAAGAAATGCTAGAAGAGACGTTTGTAAGATAGTGAGGTGGAATAAATTATGAAGTAGCAACTTATTTTTGCGAATAATATTCATGTTTTTATAGTTAGTAAGGCATTACCACAGTAACTTAGATAGTGTATAGCAGATTTTTAGACCTGTCAAAAATATTTATGTTAGAAATATTATGTAATAATTACAATCTCACACGGCCATCCGAACCCAAACTAGGCAAAGCCTGTAATTTAATTCAATAATTAAAAGAAAATAAATAAATACCTAATTGTTTGTATTGAATATGCTCAGAAACTATAGGATCGATTTCAATAATTCTATCAAGAATATTATTATTATTTAATTAAACATTATCCCTGATAGTGCTTAATTAATGTATTTTATGTCTGTAATTAATAAAGTCATCAAGCTTTTGAGTAAACTGAAACCCATTCACATAAGTATCACGTTTTTAATACTCGTGTAAGTGCGTATATTATCATGTTATCACTTATCACACCAGCCATTGGATATATGATAATTTGTGATGCATATTTTTTACCTAAAAGTTTTTCGTTTTGAAATTTCGGATCAATTCATCGTCATTATTTTGATGTGTGAGGGTTGAAATGAAAAACATAAAGGTTAATCATGCAGGACATCATCTACTATGTGTTTGAAAATTTATATCAAAAGGATAGTAAAAGCCACTTAGCTCCACTTCGGATTTATTTCAATTAAAAGGTTGCTTGCACCGTTTCACCAAACATTTAAGTGCAATTCAATCAAATTATTTCTTGTTTGACAGTAGGTATAATGTCAGAGCAAGAGATCATACATTTAATTAAGATTAACTTTTTGGTGCAAGCCAGCCTGACTATAATTGTTGCGTCGACTACAAGATCGTTTTGGAAATCGCAGTCCGGGCAAGCGTCGGCATGTGGCCGGTCTGACCCGGCGATTCTACCCTAGGGGGGTCACTCTCTAAATCGACGAATGAATGATAGAGAAATTGTCACGCAATCAAACGCTTAAGAAATCGAGATAGTGATGTCGATTCTGAAGGCAGAAATTCTAAATTTAGTGCTGTCAAAACGTGAATTTCTTTGTTTAAAATTCGACTCTATGATTGTTTCCGCAAAAGTCATTTTATGCTAGCAATTTTTTTAGTTTGACAGCGTTAAAATAAGAATTTCTGCCTTCAGAATCGACATCATTATCGTTGTTAACGCTGCAGTTTTGTTTTTCCTAAGTTTCGGAGCGCCGCGCTAACCACAGCTCTATCTCGTGGTATTAAGCGTGCCGATTCCGTGACAATTCTCGCTCGTTCGTTCGTCTACTTAGAGAGTGACCCCAGGATGGTATAACAATTCACTCGAGAGCCGGCTGCTCCGCACACGACCATCAGCGCTGGTATCGAGTGGAACGAGACCGGGAATAATTACTATCGATTCGCAACGACTTGTCGACTGCAGGATTAGTCGCGTTTACACCGGACGAACTTGTTGCACGGATATGTTATTGACACGGTTAAATAATTTATTGAGAAATCAGTTTGTGTGTGATATCATATAATTACACAGGGTAAATAAAAACCCGATTATCCGCCATTTATACCGTATTTACTTAATATCACACTATTTTATTGAAATCGTGTTAATTATTTTGTTGAATATAATGATACAATGGCAATGAAATGAATGTAGTTGTGACAAGCTATTATTAAGGTTCTTATTATGGAATTTAAGAGTTATTTGCACCAAAAATTCAAATCTAAATTAAATCAATTTCTGGCTTACTCTTATAACTGTATGCAAGTCATCAATAGAAATTTTAAAAAATACGTCCTTATCCGTAAAATAATCTTGCACGTACCGCTCGCCCAGTGTAAACGCGCCCGCACTAGTTATTTACATGACAATATGGCAGAGGCCGTCGATGGGACGTATTAATGGAGCTCCGTCCCGTGGGACGCCCTCCTACAGCGAGCGCGGGGCCGTGACGTCGTGTGGCTACATCCACCCGTGTGGAAACGGCTTTATTGCCAGGTTTCTGTTTCATAATTTGCTAGTGCGTGTAATATGCCGTTTTCAGGGATCCGTACACGAATCTGTCTGTTAAGGTAAGTCCACCTGTCGGTATCGTTCGTATCGGACAAAACGGATTTTCATAAATACACTCACGTGCAAAGAAACAGTTCCAAATACAAAATGCAGACACCAAATGGCCCCAATTATTTTAAACATTGAATGTTTTTACAAAATATTTACGTTCTTAGTTGGTAATATTCTGATGCGCCGTAAAATGTACTTAAACATTGCAGATGGCGTCATTAAGTTAGCTTTTTCCGTTTAGAAGTAATTTGGGGATTTTCTAAATTGAACTTTTTCATTGCCCGTGAGCGCAACCCACAGTTTCATATTATTAAAAAAGTTAAGAAATTTTAATATTATCTAAGATACGAGTACAATTATTAAAAATAAAACTAAGCAAAAATTCAAAATTTAAAAATAATGGCAGAACTCTATTAAAGACTGAAACTTTTTTTTTACTTTACCGCAGTCGGCACGTATCGTCACGGGGAGGCTGGCAGCGTCCCCTTATCAGTTAATTACTGTTGATAAATAAATAAAAACTTTATCTATCTATACATACACCTACCTACATGGAAAAACTATGTTTGACTAACAAACTTCTTACATATCTGAAATATTTAGTGCCTAACAAAACAAAATCATAATTACCTTTATTATTAGGTATATTATTATCTAAATCATAAGCTCTGATTATGCTACAATTAGCCTGTTTGTTGTGGTATATAATTACATTAATTACGCACTGATCTAATATAGCCGTGGTCGCACGTCACTCCTGAATCCTGAAAGTTGACTGAATAATTTAGCTCTCAATTACCTGTGTCTGATTCACTCAAACAACTCCAAATTGAAGTTGGACAGATAACTGGAGGTGTTGTTGTGTGATTTTAACACCTATCGTGATCACTTTGAACCTATAAAGCAGATATTTATTAGCGATTGTGAACTTGAAATGGTGAAATTTAAACGCTTTTGTCTATCTGCCGTAAGTATTCACATCAAACTTTCGATTGTCGTACATACAACAATATAAAGCAAGTCACACAAGTAGGTAGACGTTTTCCTTGGCATCTTTTGCAATGTCGCTGCTGGCCCCATAATTAGTTTACAGAACTGATGACGTCATACGGAATTACTATCAGATGGACGCATAACCTGTACAAGGCCTTACGGAGAAAAGTTGTTTTAATTCGGCGGGACCTCTCTTATCAGATCACTCATATGCAGATTCACGGAGACTGCAACGTCTCCAAAATGATCACGATCGATATAATAATTAGCAACTACGGGGCTTACTTCTGTTTGAGCGTCTCACGCACTACTTAGCAGAGTTTAGTTGCTAATTTTCCGCTTGGCCGTTTGTTTAGATTGCTAATTAATGGCCAGTCGTCCCCCAGGTGCTGTGTTGATAGCTGCGAGACCAGGGAGCCAGCAGAGGCTACATGTATTAATGGATTGTAGTATTTGTGGTTAGCTAACATGCGCCCGGGGTGATTTGGAGATCTTGCGATGAAGTGCTTGTATGCTTTTGGTTAACCACTTCACTCGGTGGAGGACTGAGGTATGTGGCACTGTAGATTTGTGCCGAAGTTATGTCTACAGTACAGTAGTAAGTATGAAAAAGTTCCACAAAATGCCGACACGAAATAAGCCTTTTTTGATATTATTACCAATAAATACTCATAATATTTATATTTTTAGTTGATAATACTCTGATACGCTGTTAAATGTACTTTAATATTGCAGACTTGTCGTTAAGCTTTCATAAAAAATCCATTTTGGAATAATTTGGTGCTATGTCACAAGAACTTTTTCATTGTTCTCAGGTACTCTAGTACTATCATTTTAATTTTAGTACTAAATATAAACCTTTATTATTTTAAAATACGAAACTGGTTATTATAGCTCACATTAGTAATATTTCAAAGCCATCAAAATAAATCCCCCAAGACTCATATTTAAGTAGGTATCTTCTGGCTAGTAAAGGAATATTTAAACATGAGAGACTGGCACATATTATATTCAAAGCCTTTGCTTATTTGATGAGGATAATGTCGATAGAATCTGTAGCTTTGTTTCATTTTAAATGTACTAATGTAAAAGCTTTTTTAAAGACATATTATTCTGTTTTTTTGTTGTTGTTAAATCTGACTTATTTATTATATAGTTATGTTTCTTTATGTTAACCATTATGGGAGTGAGTCGGCGAGTTATTCTGGCCAACTATTACAAATTCGTGAAAAAATTGTACTCCTGTAGTAAAAAGTCACGTAGCCAACCTATCATTTTTCGGCATAATATTCTAAAGTACGTATTTAATGTTATTTCACTTGTCTCTTTAAGTAAGTACATCATACCTATTTATAAGCATTTCTACAACTAGCTTAAATCTCCGTGTCACCATCTTATCTTTAATTATACATTCCGCATCCTCTGCCATCACACCGACTGAAACTTAATATTCTGGCAACACCTTTAAGTGTTGCCAGCCGAGCGCTGAGCACCAAACATTTAATCCAGCTCATAACAGCACAGATTACAACGTAACGTCCGTCGAAACTGAGGCACAGATAAGCTACAGTACACAGTATACTCAGTATACTGTGTGTACCCACCGATAACCGCCATTGCTGATGCAAATGCAAGTACGATTGCACCCAAGATGGTCGTTACACGTCGTATTCGCCCACATGTGTGTGTGTGTGTGTGTGTGTGTGTGTGTGTGTGTGTGTGTGTGTGTGTGTGTGTGTGTGTGTGTGTGTGTGTGTGTGTGTGTGTGTGTGGGTGTTTTGATATTCGGTCATAGATGCCAGTTGTGTTGACTGGGCGGGCAGTTGAGGTAGTTTACATCCGGGAACCAACTGTGGTTTGCAAACAGCTGGGCGATTGTGTAACTTCATTACCGAAAGCTCAATGACACAAGGAGGTTATGGGTTATGTTTAAGTAGCTCCATAGATGGTGGTGATATCACCATCAGTAAAAAAATATCCGATGGTCATCGGTCCCGCGAACTAGAGGAAGTCTCACTCTTCTTTTGCTTATTCGTTTTATCCACTCGAAAACTCGTATTCGTAACTCTTCGTTTTAGAAAAATAATAAGGTTATTGAAAGGTTTATGTAGTCTAGGGTCAAAATAAGACCTAACAACTTGGCTATCATAAAATATTCCATAAATTAACGAAGTTCCTGTGCAGTGTCTGCGTCGTTAGATTGAAATTTGTATGTGGCATTTAGGGTTGCGTATAGTACACAGTCCTCAGAGAGATTATTATCATTGTGTATGGATGCAGCATGTATGTAATCTCAGTGAGATTGAGCCGACCACAGCCGACAGAAACTAGGTACTAGTGTACGATAGACAGGAATTAATTTCATATCCAATGGACTGCCATTGGACTTGGAACGCTGAATACAAAGCAAGGTTTAAAAAGGAACAGAATGATCTTTATTTTGCACCACGAAAGAAAATATTACAAAGTGAAAACTATTGATGAAGGCGGTCTTATTGCTTAAAAGAATCTCTAGCAGACCAACTTTGGATAGAACAGACCATTTTAACATAATTTAACATAACATAGTTTAACACTCATAGACCGGAAGTCGTCAATGTACTTTGTAATTCGTTGAAAAAGATTAACACATTTTCTTACGTTTTTAAAAAAATAAAAAAACACTTCGTGAAAATGCCAAGCTTCCGATAAAGTAATAGCACAAGACCTACAGGTCACTGAACAGCCCCATGGCTATTGTATTGAATTTTTGAAGGTGAAGTAATTTATTTTAAAGCTACCATGCCGCCATAATACCTCCTGTCTAAAGCTAAAATAATAAACTACAGAAATAAGATCTAACCACCACCTAAGTTTTAGTTGGGAAATATCCAATATTTTGTTTAATAACACGTTTCATAAGTTCAGCTTTAAGATATCGGGCGCTCGAGACCCTTCTAAATTTTCTATGACTATCAATGAACTTTTTTGGGTCGCATCCTTATTACTAAAAGGCTTCGCAAGTTTCATGCTCCATTTTCTGTCAATAGACGATAATAATACCGCCAAGCTAACTAAAAGGAACGAATTTGATAGCATCGATCTAGTTTAACGAAAAATACCCTACAGGGAGGAATTTCGATGTACCTACGTCAAGATAGCGGTTTTTGTAAGATGTAAGTACACTTATTTTTGTTTACGGTACCTTCGAGAAAATAATCTATGGGCAGGTTTTTAGCCATTAGTCTAGTCAAATCTCAAGCGTTAAGCATATGAATATTGTTAGTTTTTAAGTACCAAATGGTTGGCATTTCTCACCAATGTTTAATTTATCCACAGATAAAAAAAACCCTAAACATTTCGAAAATAAAGTACTACCTGTATTCTATATATTGTTATTAGTTAACCGTTCGGTTTATTTGCATTTCTCGATGTGCAATACTTAAGTATCTACATTTACATACAACTGAAAAACATCTCCCCACATGATCCGAGGAAAATTCGCACCCGCTACAATTTGCAGCGAAATTTTTCAGCGTAATCTACTTTGTAATAATAATATAATTTTCGGTATAGGATGAAATATTATCGCCTCGAGCGTTTTGTAAACAAAGTGAGCCCTCTTAGGTATAAATGTTTGAAAGGCGAACCGGGTCACGGCTCTTCAATGTCACATTTCATTACACAAATAATACGGAGATTAAAACTTCTGAGGCGCATTTCTATTTATATTTATATTTGAACTCATTTTAATCCCAATGAAGAGGGGATTTGTAATTTTGAAACTGAATTGCTTATTTTTTATACGTTTGTTATGTTATTATAACTGTGTATTTTTCTATTTGCCCCTGCCCCGACAAAGTAATTACGAGAACTAACTACAAAACATTCTAAATTCTCGTATTATTAGTGTAAGTAAGTACTTTTCATAACTACTTATAATAGAAATCGAAATGAAGCAATTAAATTTAGTTTCGAATGTATTGCAGTTAGATTAATAATCTGATTTCGTTAAATGTTTATTGACACTCACATTGACCCGCGTTGAAGGGTGTCTGACTGTACTCTGGCGCGGATAATCCAGCGGTTCCCAAACTTCAGACCGAAGCATCCGAGCGAAGTCGGCTTACTCGACACTTGTAACAAGAAGGTTTCCAAACTGTTTCCTGCTCGTGGGGCTTATAGGTTTGTGACCGCTGCCGCTGGAGCACAGTACCAAATAATTCAAGTGGCGAAATTTCACAGATAATCGGGCTTAAATTTTATATTATAATACTGAGCTTTTGTAAATTTTAATTGAAATAAATAAATTAGAGCTATTTGGGGTCGAAATAATGGTAAGTGGATCTTTTTCATTGCTCGTGAGTGTATAGGCTATGTAACTTCTATCCTTGTTTGAGGACAAATAATTAATGTTCTATCTATCTCCATATCTGTATAATGATGAGCCTTCGAAGGTCTCCGAGGACACAGTGCAGACTCTGCGGCCGCGGCACTGTGCCCGCGACTTGGCCACCACTGGAGTGTACTAAGATTGCAATAGTTTGCGCAAGTTTTGCTCGATACAATACCGAATCGATTGAGATTATCGCCATCGAAATCAAAATTTATTGAAAGGATCTGCCGAATATCCAACTACCTAACTACGAAATGTTTGATAAACAAAACAATGAGGTTATAAATAGCAAAGTATTTCATTGATTCTCTGACAGCCTGCCTTACTTAGTTATTTTATGATGATCATAATCATTCGCCATTTATAAGCTTTATTACATTTAGCCACCGTTTTAGGTCTTCTGTCCAGCAGACATCAGCACCTACCTCCACAGGGTGTTTCACTTAAGTAACCACTTAACTTTTAAACTTCATCTCTGAATTTCGAGACAGGAAATCAATGAACAAAAATCGGTATCTTCAACTGCATTCACGTAAGGTTGTTTTTCGCGCGCACCAGACAGCTTAGTCTTGCCGAGCTTCGTATTTAATCCTCGAAAAGTCGGATCTCACGTCCAGAGTCACGAGGGAAATCAGACCGTATGTCCAATGATAAGTTGCCACTTGAATATAAGTGTAATGTAATAGACCAGCTGAGAGTAATGTCGTGTGGAGGAGAAAATGAGGCAACTATTTTTAGTGGCGTATGATGGATTATTATGACTCTTGTTGGCAAGATTGATTGGTATGTACTGTGTTTTATTAAACAACTTCGTTTAATATTGTGTTGTTGGAATGTTTGGGGTTGTTAGGAAGGGATTCATCTTGTGCTATAGCTAATGTATACCTCGGGTGTTATACACAATGTATCTTCATGCATCATAATTTTATTTACAAAACATCGTTGTATAAAACTCGGCAAAGAGGAGTACTGTTTTGAAAATGTAAATGCTTATGCGCCGAGGCTGCAGTGTAGTGAACAACAGCAGCGTCGATTTTCATTATCATATGAAAATATTTGTGCACATATTTATGTTCAATTATCCCGTCAAAAGCATTCCATTTAGTAGCCATTTTGCTGCACATAGACTGCAGATGGTACTCTAACATCGTTATTTCAAACGTCCGCACCTATTATGTTTTTATATGGGTCCCATTATTTTGAACAGTTATGACTGTGTACATGGTTTTAGGTTCCGATGTTATACGTTTGTATGCATAATTATGTGTGTGTGTGTATGTATGATATTTTGTAGAACCTAAACGGATATTTCTTCTGGAAATAGATATTACCTACCCTCCTACCTACCTTACCTATATATATCGAAAAGTTTAATGCTGTGTTAAATTTTATCCCAAATATTATCTTATATACGAAACACAGATCCAGTTTTATTCTTATCTTTAAGTGCACAGACAGTGTAAATCGCACTGTGAAACCTTCAATATTTTATAACGTTCAAGAAAAGCCCCATGAATATTAACTAAAGCGGTGAGCACCCCATTCGGGCATGGGATCGATTCATTCATAATTGATCCGATCTTAAATAGAACCGAAAACGTGAAATTTCGAGTCGGGGTTTATATCACCCTGTATTGCTACATACTGACTTCCAATGGCTTAAGCTAAGCAATAAAATTAAATGTACGTAGGTTTAAAAAAGCGCTCATTTTACAAGACATTGCGAGGTCCAACAGAACAATGCCTGAATGGGTCAACCTAGCGCCCGATAGAGAAAAATTCAAGGCAGCAGCTAACGAGATACTAAACGAAAGTGAAACTGACACGGACCTATCCGACGAGGAACAACAAACCACACCACCAGTCACGTGAACACCTGGCACCAACACCCACAATACAAACACGCATCACATCAACGACATACCGCAGCTAAACCTATCTCAACCTCTAAAGGACTGGAACAGGATATCAGACCTGAGCAGCAGCAGCACGAAGAAGCATGAATCACTAGTACCCAGATATGCCAAGAAGGCTAATAACAAGTTACGCTCTCCACAAACCTTATTCCTACCCGTACCTTACCTCCTATATTGGCTTATTAGGGTGCATACTCGGTCGATTATACTCACTTTCCTTACCTATCCTTGAGCGTGTGTTCCCCCTCCCTTTAAGAAACTATGTGCTGCCTGGTTGGCCTGGCGTAATCTAGGATGCAGGGTAACTCCTGACTGGGTTTTGTGCAATACATACATACATACGTTGTACGTAGGTTTAAAAAAGTGTTTGTTTGTATTTAGGTAAAAATGTACTTTGTAACACCGGGCTGAAAATTTAATTTTTCTTCGTGCCGTCAATATCGGCTTACTTACTAAGTCACTGATAAAAATCATCATGTCATTTTATGTTTGTGACCTAATTAATTAGCAATGAATAAACAGAGTCTTTGATTGAGACATGACTTGACCGATAGAAACCTTTATTTTAGGTTTTACGGATACAGGAGTGACTTTTTAGACTTTTCATAAAAAAGTAATGTGTCCGGATATATTTCTACTAGGATGAAATTGCATAAAATTAATCTGTTACAGCTGGAAAAAATTACTTTTATCCATATTTTATCTTGATAAAACCGATCATGGCTTCAAAATATGAGTACTACCTCTTTAAATCCTTTGAGCAAAGTCTTTTTACGACTATCAGATGTAAAATTTTAATTTAAAGGTAATGGCTAATGCTGTGGTTCCGACCGTTAAAACCCCGGCCACTGGACTAGTAATAAGGTTAAATAAGATGTCTGAAAGACGGGTCAAGGTTTGAATCTCATCAGAATCCTCTACAGTGGCTCTTAATTACATTCTAGGTCTCGGTGCCCAAATAAATGAATTTAAATTGATTATTAGAGCCGAGATTTATTACTCTTCAGAATTGGAATCGATTGAGAATACTAGAAGTACTTAGCCAGTGGTAGGAATGGAAGATTGAGAATGGAGTGGATTATTGTTCTCTGATGATTACTGAAGTATATACGAGTAAGTTTCCAGCTTTCTTTATGTATACGGCCTAAGGCGTGTAGACAGCTTGATACGGCGTCGCGTTTTTTACAATGAGTGGTTGTTTTTTCTTTACGAATTTTCAAAAGTTCTTAAACAAAAATTGTTTAGAATTACCTCTTAAGTCCCATTTTCGGCTTACTATAACACCCTGTATAACTATTTAGAGTTCTCAGCGCGTCAAGCAATCAAAGCTGCATAATAGGCCGCACAGCCTCCGTTATCTAAACTGCACATCAAAATTTAGTACATCATGTATTAAATGGGTCGCATGCAAGTTCAATTTGCAAGAGGCCTACTCTGAAAAACTGGTACCCTGTGTGTATGAAATGAAATGAAATCGTTTATTTTTTTGACGTAGCATACTACAATTACTTCTCAAAAGTCATAAGTCAAAAAATTGATTTAAAATGTATGTTTTGACGATAATGTACGCTTACGTAATATTTCGCCTATTCTTATAGACTAGGCTGTGGTAACACATTCATTGAGCAAATAACAGAAGATGCAAGTATGTATGCAGTTTACAGATAAAATAAAAAAAAAAACATTTTTATGCAATAAAAGTGAAAGCTTTCATGTTGAACAACATTTCTTCTAGTAATTTTAGGTCGTGAAAACAACCTATCACAAAATAATCAATCACAGGACCGAAAAAAAAGAAAAAAAATTCTCTCTGATGGGCAAAACCCAGGAATTTTTATGTAATGAATTTTTCATCCAAATATATAAAAAAATACCTACATTGAAAGACCGTACTTACTACATCATTATCTTTTCAGTCTTTCCATAGCTGTAAGTAACTGAAATTTCGATATGTCCCTTTATTCTGAAGGTGTGTGTAGTTGTTCCTAAATCGGGAGTGTCCCTCCTGGTCATCTAGGCTTATGTCCATGGAGATAAGATAATCCGGATGTCAACTGATATGAGCGGGCGCATCATCAAAGCTAGCACTAATTGAATGCTGTTACATTTTCGACGATCAATCCAGCCAGTAGATAGGTACTGGCTGTACCGTGCTAGGCTACTAGGGCATTTGGGTAGGTTTATTTATTACTAGCTGTTCCCGCGCGCTTTAAAAAGTTTTCCCGTGGGAATTCCGGGATAAAAAGTAGCCTATGTTCTTTCCCAGGGTCTAGACTGTATGTATACCAAATTTCATTCAAATCCGTTCAGTAGTTTTGGCGTGAAAGAGTAACAGACAGACAGACACAGTTACTTTCGCATTTATAATATTAGTTAGGATTAAATTCTTTATTGCACAATAATAAATATGTACATAGGCGAACTTAATGCTAACAGCATTCTCTTCCAGCTAACCTTGGGTGTTGTGGAGAAAGTGATAGGTAGTGCGGTAAACTGAGAGGAAAAAGATAATTTGTTAAATACCTATAAACACTAGAATATACTTACTTGTATATAATACATGTATAATAAATATATCCCTATAAGTTACATACATATACAATACATAAACCTAATACATACTATACATAACAAAAATAATATATTTATATAATAATGTCATCGTCACACTTACATACTACTTACAACAAAACATGTGTATTATATCAGTAAAGCTGATTGTTCTGTTTATGGTTTTTATAACTATTTTCCTGTAAGCTTTATAATTTACCTAAAGGTGTGTTTCTAAAGGGATAGCCCTGGGTCCAATCCCGGTCTTGTCAGATAAGTATTGTGACTGTGATGTGACACAAGCAAATAATAATGCAATAGGCAAAATGGAATGGAGTAAATTGCTTATTTAATCGTATGTGTGTGTTTATTTACGATCTATATAACCAATAATCTAAGTGACAAAATAAAACATCATTCTACAACTCAGCATATTAAAAACTCACAGGCTATAAGGAAACCTTGGATTACAAAAAACCTCATGAAGTGTATCCGACGTCGCGATCGATTGCATCTACACTCGCGAGCAACCAAATCGACTCAAGCCTTGACGGCGCAAACATACATTAATACAAGTAAAATTATGAATAGAAATAATAAAAATGATATGTCATTTAAAAGCTTAAGATGTCAGCTTTAATTTGATATCATTATTATTGAAATCCATTCATCATTTTTGAAATAAATGATGTCTGAACGCAATTGTAGGAAAAACGGGAATTTAGGAAAAAAGGGTATGGGTATCGTATTATACAAATTAAACAAAAAATGTTAAGATAAAAATTTATTTATTTAAATCAATACTTTGTATTGCCCCCTCTTGCCCTAATTACAGCCTGCAGCCTGTTTCTCATAGACCTTATCAACTTTTTGACAGTTTCCTGAGGAATGCCGTCCCACTCCTCTAATAAAGCTGTCTTCAGCTCGTCCACGCTTGCAGGGACTGGATTCCTGGCCCGAACTCTTCTTTTGAGCTCGTCCCATAAGTGTTCGATGGGATTCAGGTCAGGACTGAGCGCAGGCCAGTCCATCGTGCGCAATTCCTTCTCTCTCAGAAACTGCCGACTGACTCGTGCCGTGTGGCAGCGGGCATTGTCGTGCATTAGCACGAAGTCTTCACCGACAAATTCTGCATAGGGCACAACATGACCGAGTAGAATGTCGGTGATGTACCGATCAGCTGTTAACCCGCCTCCTCGGCCGCCTCCAGGCACGAAAACAAGTGCGGTTTTTCCCTCTAGAGAAATACCAGCCCACATCATGCAGGAACCGCCGCCATATGCTACTGTTTCAGCGAAACAACATTGGGCAAATCGTTCCCCCGGACGCCGGTAGACCCGGCCTCTCCTGTCACTGCCATGCAGACACACTCTGCACTCATCAGTAAACAGGACCGACCGCCATTGCGCAATGCTCCAATCGAGATGCTCTCGAGCAAACTGAAGACGCGCTTGTCGGTGGCCTGCAGTCAATTTGGGGCCTGATGCAGGTCTTTTTGGTGTCAAGTTGGCTTCCTTCAAGCGTCTTCTCACTGTCCACTCGCTGACAGCCACTTGTCGTACACGTCTCAGTTCTTGCTGCACATCAACGCCCGTAAGGTGTCGATTGCGCAGCGAGGTTGAGACAATGAAGCGGTCGTCTCTCTCTGAAGTGCAGCGGTGGCGGCCCGTTCTTGGTCTTCGATTGAAGGCACCAGTCTCTTGGAACCGTCTGTATACTCGGGATACAGCAGACTGGCTCAAGTGGAGCTGGGCAGCGACTGCTCGCTGACTTAACCCTTGTTGCAGCAAGGCAACAACTTGAGCAGCTTCTTCTGGTGTGGTATCCATGGGTTTGCGAAAACAAGGAATACAATGCAACGAGATGTGTACCGGTCAACTTGCAACAAGCGACTGATAAGGTACACCGGATGTGGAAAGGTTTTATAGCGGGATCAGGTAGCGCAAGGCGTGGATTCCTAATGAGGTAATTAACACTGACGGGCAATTAAAATGCGTCATTAAATCTGCGCTTAGTTTTTTTTTATGGTATTGATCTTAATTGAAAGCCTAATTCTTCAGCTTTCGAATGACATATCACTTTTATATTTACCATTTATCGTTTTAGGAAAATCAATGTATATGTGCGCCGTGAAGGCTTGAGTCGATTTGGTTGCTCGCGAGTGTAGAAGCAAATAAAAAAGTGAATAAATCTAATCCGGACATTCAAGAACGCTATAAATTATACAGAAACTATTGTAACAATACTATTCAAAATCTAAAAACTGAGTATGAAAGAAACTTATTAGAAAATTGCAAAGGTAACAACAAAAAAACATGGTCAACTATTAAAAATATATGCAACTTAACAAATAAAAATTCGAACAACAACTTTAGACCTATTAAAAACAAAATCAAATGCAGTTGACTCGCTTAACAATGCTAACGTATATTTTTCAACGGTTGGGGAATGTCTCGCCAAACAAACACTAACGCGACTTAATAAAACCGAGAGTGAATTATCACTAATGGTAAAAATTCCCGACCAATTTAACAAACCCAAAGACTCGTTTTTTCTTTCCCCATGCGACATGACTGAAATAGATAAAATTATATCTGCTCTAAAATCAGAATCTGCTCCTGGTTGGGACGGAATTCCCAACAAAGTGTTGAAGCTTTCTAAACATATACTGGTTCCTCTATTGACTTGAAAAGTTCCACATGGACTTAAGATTGCAAATATTAGTCCTATTCACAAATCTGGAACTTCTTCAATGCCCAGTAACTATCGACCCATATCGCTATTAACATCCATATCAAAGATCCTAGAAAAGGTTGTTAACAAAAGACTGCTAGCATATCTTGAAAGTATGGGCCTATTGTCTGATAACCAATACGGATTCCGCAACAATAGATCAACTGAAGATGCAGTAACAAATCTTGTAGATCACATCGTGACCAAACTCGATACTGGCGATATGTGCGTAGGTGTTTTCCTCGATTTTGCGAAAGCATTCGACACAGTTTCACGTCCAATTCTGTTAAAAAAAATGAAATGCTATGGAATTCGCGGTATTGCATTGGACTGGTTTACCTCTTACCTTAGTGAACGTGAACAAAGATTACGGGTTGGCGAGCACTACAGTGACAGTAGAACGATAGGTTTTGGCGTGCCTCAGGGCAGTGTGCTTGGTCCTACTCTCTTTCTACTCTACATTAATGATCTTTGCTCAATAAACCTATCCAATGCAAAGCTCTTCACCTTTGCTGATGATACGGCGATTGTATTCCGCGGTAAAAGTTGGGAAGAGGCTTATTCTGCAGCTCAAACTGGAATTGACAGAGTGAATGTATGGCTTGCACACAATCTTCTCACATTAAACGCCGACAAAACAAAGGTGATCGAATTCTGTGTCTCCAGGCGTACTGCCCCTCACTCATTGTTTGCAATTCGCTTACATACTTGTGAAAACGACCTTTTATGTAACTTCCTTCCAACGTGTCCATAGCATCAAATACCTTGGCGTTTTCCTTGACAGTTCCCTATCGTGGGCTATGCAAATAGACTCAATTTCATCCCGTACAAGGAAGCTGTTGCATATATTTAGACGGCTAAGGGACATAGCTACAGAAGCAATTATTAAAACTATTTATTTCTCACTAGCTCAATCAATATTCAACTACTGCATAACTACTTGGGGTTCGGGATGTAAATCGCGCCTACTTAAAGTTGAGCGTGCACAACGTGCTTTACTTAAAGTTTCTTATAAGAAACCCAGGCAGTATCGCACTGATGCCCTCTATAATGAAACAAAGGTACTTAGCATTCGTCGACTATTTATACTAGCCACGGCGCTAAGATTCCATAAAGGAGCTTTACTGACCTTACCGCAACTACATCGTCCACAAAGATGTTTAAAATGGACCCTACCGACTATCAAACTAAAATTTGGCAAAAGATGCTTTAACTACATGGGACCTTTCATTTACACAAAACTACATAATCTAATTGATATAGTCAATTCCACTAGATTCATTTGTAAGAATAAAATATGCACCTGGCTTCTTGGACTCAATTATGAATCAACTGAGTCATTTATACCGAAATAAAAACAGATCAGTGGTTGATTCCAACATCCCAAGACTATTTCGCAGAGCTAACCATACTTCCTTACTTATCTATATATGTATATAATACAGACACATACAATACACCACCTACCAACATCTTACTAATACTCATAATCAACAACATAATTATACTAACGTGATCACACACTCACATACTCACACACACATTATACACACACATACGCACTCATAAACACACACACATACACTCACATACACACACAAACACACACACACAAACACACACACACATACATACATACACACATAATCATAATCAATTCAAATGTAAACGGGTTTATATTTTATTTTACTTAGTTACTAACTGTACTTGTAATTGTACATATTTTCTTGTAACACTCTAATATATATTCTAAATGTTTGTAAAATAGTGTGGAAGAGTGAAAGCTAGCCCCTACAACACAGGGAATCCTAGTGTAGGGACTAGAGATAAGATGCATTTGTGTGAACTTTTACTTAGCACCAAATAAACGATTTGTATTTTGTATTTGTTTGTATTTGTATTTATCCTCTAGGACATCCTGTATATACCTATATCAGGACTTAATGGAAAAAGGATCTATGAAAAAGATCTTCACAAACCTATGTCAATATTCAATTATAATATTATATTCTATATATATTATTAAATATTCAATTAATGTTATTCATATAGCTACTTTTAATTTGGTTGCCTTGCATGGATACTTTGGGATCGTGATCCCAACTTTATCTGACTAAATAACTAATTATATAAAATAAAAAAAATAAAAATTCCGATATTTTTGTCGTATTTATATTAATTTATATTTTATAGATGCAAACTGTCCAGATCCGACGTATACCGTTTTTAGCGATAAGACCGCTTATTGTACTTATAAGTAATTTATAAGTACAATAAGCGGTCTTATTTTAATTTCAATTTAGTACCCACAACGATAAAAACTAACAAAGCACTAAAACTAAAGTTTAACATTAGACAACAAATCTTAAGTTATTTTAGAGCTAAGAGCTTCGTTTTCCGACTAGGCGTAAAACCACCGGCCATTGACGAAGCGCCGCCGTGAATAGACGATGTCGTTGTTACATCACAAAGAGGAGACGTGTGTTGCGCGGTGGAATATCAAATCAGCCCTTTGAACTAGTTTAGGTAGCGGGACAGCTATGCTTATTACTTAATATAAAGTAAACTTAATAGTCTCATGACCACAATAACTTAACACACTACTTCATGGACTTTATCATAAGAACTGCCAAATTTAAGACTGCATCTATAAAATTACATGTTGATCACCCATTAAACCTGGTTTAAGTAGGTATGTATTTATTTATTATACGAGCTTAACATGTCCGGTCAATGCAGTGATGACGGCCGTAAGCAACTCACAAGATTAGGCTAAGAAATAACTTACGTTATAATTTAGGATAGGAGAACGCTGAAAAATAAATCTTACAACATTTTACGATTGAGTTGCGAGACTTTTATTACAAGTTATTTGTTTCTGATGTTAAGATTTATTTATAAAATAAACTTAAACTTATCACAGACATCATTTACCGTGAGCCGCAATGTACAACAAATATCCTTTAATTTAGCACAAAATACTTGGCTACGCTAAGCGGATTACGGACTGGGTCCGCAGGCATTTCACAAGCGGACGATCAAACCGATCACTTCCGAAATAACGAGTTGGATAACGCAAAACGTACATACATAGTGCCAGCACTAATCCCACGACGCGTTTCCATTGCCACACATTGATAGCATTGGAAATAATCCCCCAATCATACCATTTATTTTATTTTATTTGGAAGCGCAAATATACTATATATGTATTGCTAAAGTGGTATTGTTTGCGACCGTCTTTTAAGGAGGAAAATATGACACAAAGTGTGTGTTAAAAATATTAAGTGCCATACCATACCCCGTGCTGGGTGTTCTGTTGGTACTGGAGAACTGCAACCAAGTTTTTAAGTATTGTATTTCTAAGTTATCATTTTGTCCAATTGTATAAAATAATATTCGCAATATCGGTTTCATCATCAAATTTGTGTTTTGCATATTCTACCTGTCAGAAATGCAAACATTTTAATGTTCCAATGTTTGCGCTGGTCGATATACAATAATCATTATTGTATTTATTACCTTACCTTATTAAATATTGCTGACTAAACATTTCATGAGTTTTAGAACCTTAGAAAAATAACAAGTTTAGTGTCTGTATAACAGGAGGACATAGACTCATGTATGTGTGCAAACGTATATGAAATGTTCATTAATCAACCCCTCACTAACAAGGGAACAATGGACACGCACAGCTTTATGTCGATAGAGAATTGATATCGAGATTGGTATCCTGCGAGCTGCGAGCGGCCGGCGCGAGGGTCGACCAATCGAGACGATGTGTCAAGAGACTCCAGAGCAAGCGGAATTTTGAACGTACCCTTATTGTTTTTATCATTATTATTATTAAACTCTTTATTGAACAAAATAAATTGTTACAAAGGCGAACTTAATGCTAGCAGCATTTTCTACCAGTTAACCTTTGGTGATGTTGAAAAAGTGATTGGTAGTGCTTACGATAGAAGATGGTCTAAATTGAGTACCTAACCAAAATATTAATATAACTATACCTATACAATATAAGTAAATAATTATATACATGATACATACATACATACATACATACACATATACATACATAAACTTAAAATTACTATCATCATCATCGCATAGATAGATATCATATCATTTTAAATGGTATATTTATTCTATTCTTGTTTTGTATGGTATATTTATTTACCAATTAGTACCCATGATAAGGGCAAAATTATTAATCGTAATCTGGAAACGAAAGAACGTCTCAAGAATATATCGGAAGTAATAAAAAGCGACAAAAAAAATGCACACTCAGCACCTACTGTAAGCGCAAGGGTAGTAGCGCAGTTTTTCAATCTGCATTTCATAATAAATCTCCGGGTTTTTCAAAAATGCAGAAAAAAAACACAACACAGTTTGTTGTTCGGTAATCAATAAAACGCAAACAGTAGTAACTTATAAAACGCATTTACCGAGAGCGGAGACTGTTCGAAATCTATTTTATCGAATGGCCGTTTGTGTGGGGGGTGGCGAAACGACCCACTATCTCACATAATAAGTGGTGTATGTTCATTTTGTGACAATATTTGCTTGGCTCGTGATCTATTGGAGTGGGTGAAACGCAATCAAAGACAGATTGAGATGGTATAGAGAAAGCTGTTTACATTGTTGTCTGTTAGTCAATGACAATAACCCTTAAAAGTTAAGCTTGCAAAATTATAATAACTGGTACCTACTCGTACCTATATTTTATGTTTGTAACGAATAAGCTAAATGTGTATTGAGGCGATTTTAATTCAATACTATCCCGGAGTGCTACATTTTATCCAGGAACTACCATGGGAACTCTTTGTGTACCATGGCTTTAATTATTTATTACAACAAACACACTATTTACGAAAGAAAAAAACTTACTCGTCTCGTCGCTCTGGAGAAAAATCGTCTCAGCCGCGTTTACATTTACCGAAAACCCCCACCCCGTGATATCTCCGTGGTACGAGTAAAACCCCGTGAATCAGTTTCACGGGTTGGCGGTATGATGTGGCCAGTCCATAGCGGTGCCGCATTTGGACCGCCGCCAGTGTAGTGTCTCCTTTAATGGCTTTGCGACAGATCCGACCGATGCGTTTTAAACGGATACGCCTTTTATTTTATGTACGGCTTCCTTGGTGTTTCTGAATTGGGGTCGTAAAACTTAGATTGCTCAAGTTGTTCATTTTCGTTTTTATATACTTAGGTTTTTTTTTTTATTGAATGAGTTTTTTTTGAAGTCATGCATGAAATGGAAATGTCCGTGCAATTATTTGTCATATTGTCATTATTATTACCCTCAAATTCTGTGTAGGTACAATAGATCATATTGTAAATTTGGAACAAGGTTAAAATTGCCTTTGAAACACACGAATTAAAAAGTGGAAATTCGTATATCACATTCACTCAACGTCAATTTAAAACCTGTGTCAAAAAGTTCTATGAATTCGGGGGTTAGTCTATTACCATTGCACAAAGGCTCTCTCGGTATTAATTTATATCTATTGACTATAAGAACTTAATTAGCCACTATATTTTCGGAATGTAATGCCATGTTAATCTTATATTTGCAATAAATTATGAAGTTCAAGTTCCACAGCCGAAGCTGCATTCGCGAGCGCTGAGCAAATGTAAAATAATGAGAAAAGTTTCCGAGCAAGCTTTGTTTAAAATTATATGTCGCGTGGCAAATTATTTTCCAGGGCATTGTATATTATATACTTGAGTTTTTTTGAAAGGGTTACATAAAAATATACACATTATAATGAGACACAGAAACTGACACCAATTCAAGCAACGAACTATCAGTTTATGAGAAGCTTGCAAGCGTCATCGTGATATAATAGAATATTCTTAATTTGTACAAAGCTTTTATACAAAAATGGCGGTCTTATGGCTTAAAGAGATTTCTCAAGATAACTCAATTAGGTATTTGTCGAGTCATTTCTTTTGCACCGACACTCTATATGATTATTTATCAAAGCTCGAAAGGCTCTTGTAAACTACTGACATCGTTTTAATAATTCGGGGGTGAATCTTCAAAGCACGTGGAACAATAATTAGCCAGAATTCCGGTCATTGTATGTAAATTAAATAAAACAAGGCGTCAAACTCAAATTAATTCAGGCCACAGGGTTTCCCGGTAAATAAATATAGAATAGAATGTGAACCCCTTTGCGTTATCTCAGCCTCTTTAAACTGTACAATTTAGGTTTCCCGTGAATAATTTAACTCCCTGTGGACGACACGTAAAAGCTGCGAATGTTTTAATAATTTAGTAGCTGTTTTAATATAGAACTGGTTTTAAGAGGTGTTTTAATTATTTTGCTGGATTTAGTTTACGGAGCGCCTATTATTGCATTGACGCTCACATCATCTGTTTTGTAAAGGTGGAAACTTCAGTTCACGCAAGTTCGTTGCAAAAACCATTTATAGGCGTACACGTCATTATCGAAGAATCTTATCTTAAAAACAACATAATATTAAAGTAGGAGTTTAAACATAAAGAAAATATGTATAACGAAAACTAACATTATTAGCAAAACTGATAATGGAAAAGCTATTAAATTACCTATTAAGGTGGGTGACATCAGCTCATGATTCTATGAAAACTTCATTTGTTCTACGACTTTAGCAAATGTATTTTTTACCATTTTCACAATATGGTCTGAGTGTCCCCCTTTCGACTTTCATTACCCCTTTTTAACACTCTGTATAAAACATCAGTCCTGCAGCTTAACCGTCACTAAGGTAGTACACCCATCTTAAAGTAAGTTCGTTTAAAGTTGTCCATTTACAACTTAAAGCTAATATTCAGGATGATAAAAGTTTCAAACAGTCATAACATTACTTTCGCGTCAATTCACAGACTACCTCGGAATTCTTTATTCCCGTCGCTTGAAGCTGATATTTCTAACAATATACGCGTATATTTCTGCTCTGTGGCAACTCCTGCGATTGGCGCAGCGCCAACATAGGTGCCACTTTTCAAATTTTAGTGTGAGAAATTTGAGACATTCATATTATACTCGTAGTAACCGAATTTTGGTCTGTAAATATTGACGACAATTTTCCTTTTATCATCACCTAGTAGCGTTTGTTTACGTGTTAAATTTAACGTTGATATATTTTGTTTCATGGATAAAAATAAATACTAATTAGGTATTAAATAAAATTACCTATCTTACCGTAAGTTTTTCAGGTTGGCATGACGTGAGGACGTAAAGTAAATCCGACAAAATCTTGATGATCACACACACTTTGTTCGTCAAATTGTAATAATGTACACAAATTTAATGTGTATCAGTTGGTAAAGATATTTTATCACAACAGAAAAGAAATCCCGATCCAGAATACATATAAATAAGAGGTTTACAACCAGAACCCCGAGCTAAAACTACCGCATTACCCACATGCAGTTATTTATAAAAAAACATTTAATGATTTAATTCAAACATGTTAAATTAAAATATTAATATATTTATATTTTATAGGATGTCATGTATAATCGACGACCGAATGGCGCAGTGGTTAGTGACGACCGAATGGCGCAGTGGTTAGTGACCCTGACTACTGAGCCGAAGGTCCCGGGTTCGATTCCCGGCTGGGGCAGATATTTGTTTAAAGACAGATATTTGTACTCGGGTCTTGGGCGTTGATATTTATATTTAGTATCTATCTATCTATGTATTTGTGTAGATATATCAGCTGTCCGACACCCATAACACAGGTTCTGCCTAGCTTGGGGTCGGATGGCCGTGTGTGAGATGTCCCCACATATTATTATTATATTATTATTATTATAATTGAATTCCACCACTAGTTTAATTAGTAAATTTAGGGGTACCTTGGGGCCAGCCGTTATTTTTCATCATCAATGAAGTTAATCTATCTTTAGTTCATCATCATACAAACAACAGACAAGGCCTAAACCCTTCCTTTATTGGAAGGAGACGCATGCCCCAGCAGTGGGGACGTCATGGGTCGATGATACAAATTAACCAATATTAAAAATAAATAAAGATGAATTAAATACCTGCTCATTTTTCGAATTCCTTAAAAAACTTGTTTTTTTTATTAATCTCTATCATCAAAAACGCAATTAAATTATCAAAACCAATAATAAATTCAACTCCGAACTAAAACAATGACATTGCCCTTTCTTTCGTAGAAGAACAAATTGATCATTTAAATTTTTGTCCGCATTGCATTGTGAACCTCGATGTTGTGCGGAACGCGAAGAGACGATGAATAGCCAATTTACTGGATGTATGGAGGGGAGCCGAGACAATACATGGAGAGGATTTGTCCTGCATTCCATTTTACACGACTTAAAAAAAAAAACATGTTCAGGTCTAGTGAATAACATTGAAACTACGCGATTTTCTGGCGCAGGGGGGCAATTATTACTCACTCGGCATTCCCTGGTATAGGACATATCTCGGATTCTAAGTGAAATGTTGTGTGTAGAGCACGATACTCGTATGTATCGATGTTTGAAATGATGTGGAGAGAGTGATCATCTTCATCAGTCTTCTACGTCATACTTAAACAATCATATCCGTTACACCACAGTAGCAAACTATAGTCTAATAACTCTAAGATTTATCGCCGATACGCTAAGGAGTCTAAACTTAGAATCTCAATTGGTACAATACTAACGGTCCCACTCGTAAAACGTTCCTGGGACATATATGTATTGAATAAAAACTTCTTCAACTACACCAAGGTATGTAGTAAACGAGAAGGTCCCTTTAGAATAAACTTTTTGCTAGCATGACATAATAATACAGGGAGTTGCAAAAAGGGTATACTAAGCCGAAACCTACATGTGCAGCATGGTATATCTAAGCCCGAAACTGAAATCAGAATTTGAAAATTTCCTGAAAAAAAAAACATTTTCCATAGAAACTTTGTTGGTCACGTGACTTTTTACTATATACTATATAAGAATAAAAATAGCGCTGAAATAATTTCCGTTCATACGACGCACAGACACGTACACTCCAGCCCCAAATGTACAATAGATTAACGAAAGTGTATCAAATAAAGCTACGTAACTTTATCTATCCATTCCCAAGATTAGTGAATGTCTCCTGAGTAACAAGCATTATGAGCGCGCTGTGCGGAATGGTATAAACCAGAATATGTGCTTGAATAACGTTTGAGAATAAAGCTTAAGGGTTCTTTCTGTACAACTATTCTACTGAATATCATCGCAGTAAGATCATTAAAACAAAATTCTTCACGATCAAACAGTTTTACGGGGAATTTCATGAGCAGTATTCTCACTTCAAAGAAAAAAGACTGAATAAAAGTACCTAAATAAGAAGTGAAAACCAAAACTATTGTCTTAGATAACCTCTGTGGAAAATATGAAATCGAATAAATGTGATTATTTACTTGAAAACAGTGTTAAATGTACTTTCGTTTCACATTTTCATTTAAAATATCAAACGTATTCCTCCTATTCGAATTAAGTATGATGTAAAGGTTCCTTAAACAAACTTTCCTTCTCCTACGGAACCCTAAAAGCAACAGCACCTGTGATAACAGTTCACTTTCACTTCGCTCGACTCTTGTATATGGCGCAAAGCTTTTACCCTAAATAGGGTAAACTGTAATGTTTTTATAACGAAAATGCCTGAGACGCTAAGGGTGAAAATACACGTCCGATAGCCTTCCATATTTGTAGAATCTCACAAAGCGTCGTAATATGTACCTAGGTACTTATTTATTCAATGGTTCTTTATAAAATACTATATACTAATGATTATCATATATTTTCAATTTAGTATATACCTATTCAATCACACATCATCACACAACCAAACCCAAGCTTTGTTTCTGCTTAAAAAGTTAGGTAGCCTAGCCTATGTACTGAATTTATCTGATTTACAAGCAATAACTAGATCTACCTAGGTATCTGTTAGAAATCGAATCACCTGTGACTTTGGAAATTACAATCGTTGCGTAATAGTAATTATGCATAGAAGTGTTTACACAAATTTTATCATTCTATTCGCAGATATAATACAACCTTTGTGTTGACCGTACGAAGCCGATCCGGGAACGTTCCCGGGCACGGATCTGTTCCCGGATCTGTACCCAGACCCTTAGAGGAAGTTTCCGGACAAACTCCGGGTAATACCGCGTCAGGACTTGAATTATTAATATACTGGTGTTTATAGCTTGAACAAGTTTTTGCAACTTATTTACCTAGCACATCATTGTAATTAAGTTTTAGTCGGGCTTTTAGAAAATGTAGCTTTATTTAGGAGTTCACCTTTACTAAATAGTAATGTTCTCATTAATAATCGCCACCGAGTAGTAATGAGAAGCAAAACCAATGCTCTATTCAATCACAAAATTTGGAGAAAAATATACTGAAGGAACCGAAAAATAAGAAAATAAAACATAATGAATTTCAGCCCAAAAGCCCGCGACAGAATAATATAAAGCAATATACCACAACCAATTTTAAATCACAATCTATAACAAAACCGGATAAAACAGTGGCCAAATCGCCACTAGGAGAAAGATATGACCACAAAAAAGATGGCAAACAAAATGCAAACGTTTAGCAATCAGAACCCCAAGCAACACATCCAAATAAGTATGTAGAGATACACACCACAAACAAAAATAATACCAAAAATATGTATATCGGCACAATAAATGTAAGAACTTTAAAAGACGACGAAAGAATAAGAGAGTTATGTATGTCTCTAAATGAAATTGAATGGGATATTATGGGTATTTCAGAAGTTAGAAGAGAGCAAGAAAAACTAACAGAATTGCAAAACGGATGCATACTCTATCACTCTGGCTGTCATAAAGGAGTGGGTGGCGTAGGTTTTATTATAAACCGAACCTTGAAATCCTACATAGAGAACTACACGACCATATCAAATAGGGTTATAGCAATTGATATTAAGATAGAGCAAAGAATAATAAGAGTTATACAAGTGTACGCTCCAACGGCATCAAATGGCACAAATGAGGAAGTTGAAGAATTCTACTCTCAAGTAAATGCTGCATTTCCTGAAAGCAATTCTACCGAGGTCTATGTTATAGGCGATTTTAACAGCCAAATTGGTAAAAGGCAGGAATTTGAGGAACATATAATGGGCCCATACTACTATGGCAAACGTAATGAAAGGGGAGAACTGTTTATTATGTTCTGTCAGGAGCATGGACTGAAAATCGCAAATAGCTTATTTAAAGCAAGAAAAGGACGAATGTGGACATGGATGTCAAGTGACGGAGTTACTCGAAATCAAATCGACTACATAGTTGGTAATAAACTAAACACCATGAAGAATTTCAAAGTCCTAAGCAAATTTGGCATACATTCGGATCATAGACCAGTTGTCGCATGCATTTCTACTGGAAAAATCTTAAGAAAAAGACCTATAATGAATAAACAGATAGATTATATACCCCAATACAAGCATAAAGAAATGATAGAAGAGATATCATTCGAGAAAACAAACTTCACCCCTCAGGAAATGTACGATAAACTGGAGAATACTCTACAAAACATACAAAACGAATTAAAAACACTACATAAAAAATCTTCTTCAATTTTGTCTCTACAAACAAGACAGATCATATCTCAAAGAGATAAACTCAAGTGGAAGGTAAAGAAAACCGAAGAAGAAAGAAATAATTTTAGTAAAATACAAAAAAGAGCCAGGCAAATGATAAGAAAAGATATTAACGACTACACTAACAAAATGATAGAGCAAATAATGGGAACATCTGGATCAATCAAAGATATTGAGAAAAAAAAGTCATTAGGAAAAGATATGATACCAACCCTAGAGGATAATAAAGGTACCAATACAACGACTAGAAAGGAAATATTGAATATCGCTACAATGTTCTACAGGAAACTTTATGATTCGGAAGAAACTATAAAAAACATTGCTTCCGAAACACAGGAACAAACTCTACCTTTCTTAAAATCAGAAATAAGGAATGCTATTAGTAATTTGAAGAACAAAAAAGCAACGGGATCCGACAAGATTACTAATGAAACCCTTAAATGTTACATGGAAGAACTAATAGAACCGATTCAAGTAATTTTCAATAATATTCTAACTACAGGAAAAATACCAAAGCAATGGAATGTATCAACGATAACTTTACTACACAAGAAGGGCAGTCGCCGAGATATTAATCAGTATAGGCCAATCACCCTTTCCTCTTGTCTCTACAAGCTCTTTATGACACTGCTTAAAAACAGAATCCACAAAAAAATCGAGGAAAACCAACCGGTAGACCAGGCAGGATTTCGAAAAGGATTCTCGACAACGGATCACTTGCACTCCTTAAATATGCTAATAGAGAAATATACAGAATGGAAAAAGCCACTATACATTTGTTTTATAGATTTCACCAAAGCATTTGATAGCATTAGTCACGAATATCTACAAAGATCCTTATTACAACAAGGTATAGAGACAAAATATATTCAACTGCTCGGTGAGATATACAGCAACGGTAGCGCAAGAATAAAGTTAGAGTCCGAAGGTCCTATATTCCCATTGAAGAGAGGAGTGAAACAGGGAGACCCTGTCTCCCCAATTTTATTTAATTGCCTGCTTGAAGAAACCTTTCGAGCAGTAGATTGGACAAAGAAAGGAATTCTTATCAATGGATACAGGATGACAGCTTTAAGATTTGCAGATGATATTGTTTTTCTTGCTGAAACATCCCATGAACTACAAAATACAATTTCCGAGTTTCAACTAGCACTTACTGAGTCTGGTCTGCAACTTAATGAATCAAAAACCAAAATTATGACAAACTACACACAGATACCAGTGATAGCTAACGGGAAACAACTGGAATATGTTGAAGATTACGTCTACTTGGGCCAAGTTATCTCATTTCAAAATCGTTTAGATAAAGAGATCGACAGAAGAGTGAACATGGGGTGGAAAAAGTATTGGTCACTGAAGTACATTTTTAAGTCAAACCTCCACATATCTATTAAAAGAAAGGTATTTAATATGTGCGTTCTACCAACTATGACATACGGAGCTCAGACTTGGTCAACAACCAAAAAACAAAGAACGAAACTGCTAGTGAACCAACGAGCAATGGAACGCAGCATGCTGGGTATAAAGTTGAAGGATAGAATTGAAAATGAAGTAATAAGGCACCAGACAAAGATTCAGGACATCATCACCACAATAGACAAACTGAAGTGGCAATGGGCGGGTCACGTAATGAGAATTAAAGACCAGAGATGGACTAAACTAACTACTGAGTGGATACCTAGAGACGGTAGGCGAGGAGTCGGGAGACCACTCATGAGATGGTCTGATGAGTTACGAGCATTCCATCCGCTGTGGTGGAGATTTGCCCATAATAGAGCTGCGTGGAACAAGATGGCAAAAATATTCATTGCTCAAAATCGTTGCAAAATGATCAATCACCCAGACAAGCCTGGTCAGCCAGGGTGATACAGACCACACCTCACTGAAATTTTTGAGTAAGTGAGAGGCCTCACCTGTCCTTATAAGGACTTTTAATAAGATGACATTTGGAATATAAATTTAACATCATTTTTTTTTTGCTTTGTGTTGCTTGGTCTGACATTATTATTATTTTTTATTTATTTTGAAAATTAAATTATTATTTCTGACATCAATTCTATAAGTACTTATAATGTTAATGTTAATTTTATGTTATTGTATAACTAAATGAATTGTAGGAATTTTATTGATTTTTGTTTAATTTTATTGTAATTTAATGTCAGCATAAAATATAAATTTATATAATTCTTAAAAAATGCATGAATAATTATAAAGTGAATTTAATTTAATAATTATAAAGTGAATTTAATTTAATAATGTCAATTGCATGTTAAAAATTTATATTGAATAAAGGCTTTATTATTATTATTATTATTATTAAATAGTAATAGTAAAAATTGACAAAACTGTCGATTTCGAACAAGGTATTTCGCCAATCTTTCTATCCTTGCATTGCAGCCTGTAGCTCATTAACTCTTACAATGCCCTCACATTCAATACAATAATGCCTTCAGAACGCTGCTCGGGCGGCCGCGGCACCGTCAGGTATGTTTGCCGAAGCTGGCCAGGTGACTTCGATGCCATCATGATCATCTCTCGGTTACCTGGGGAGTCCCTCTATGTGACAAAACGGAAGTTTCAGAGCGCTGCTGAGTTCGCCATCTCGTTGTATTAAACGTGCCGATTTTACCTTGCTTTGTGGATTCCACAATGGCTCTCGTTCGTTCGTTTTTCGTCAGTATAGAGTAACCCCCCTGTCGACATGCTACCTACGCTTGTCCGAGGTATGGTCGGCTCATTTTATGCCTCCCCAGTGGGCAAAGATGTCATGTATCCGATAAGCCACCGCCAATCGAAAAAAATATGATTATTTAATATATTCACGAGCAATGATAAAGTTCCAGCGAGAAAAGCACCAAATAACTCCTAAGCGGAAAAGGTTAGCTTAATAATTGCCTTCTGCAATATTGAACTACACTTAAAAGCGCGCCAGAATAATACCAACCAAAAACGAAATCAATTGTTCAAATTTCCTATTCAATGTTTTGAAAAATTGAGGCCATTTAGTGTCGGAATTTTATAAGTGGAACTGTTTCTATTTCTATGTTATGCATTCAAAAAGGGTTCGTACTAATACGATGCAGCCATTTAAGATACTAAATAAAATCAATGAATTGTTTTAAATACCGTTTATTTATCGCCATAAAGATCATTACATCGAATGACATTCCATAAATTTATTATACGTATTTAATTAGGTATCAACTAATAAACACATGTATCACAGAACCATTTGATAGTGCTCCAAATTGACCATAATATTACAGTGGACGCTCACAATATTTTTGAAAAAATAACTTGAGACACATTTAGAAAAGAATATGCGAATTTACGAATATTGCTCACGTTCGAAAACTTAATAATGAAGATGATTGAATTTATACAAATGTATCATCATTGTTACAGCTTTTGAATCTATTGCTAGTGTGCAAAATTATCTCATATTTCCCATGTCTGAATTGTTTAGATTTAGGATAAAAGTCTTGCACTATATTATAGGAAAATATGTTTTAAATATTTTTTGATAGTAGGTACAGTCTGATTTTTACACTCGTAACTTGACATGATGATTATACCCAGACTTTTTTTAATTTAACTATATTTATTTTTATAAAAACAATCCTTTAGTTTAGTTTATTTACAAAGTATTATTTAATCGAACTCATTCTTAAATTGATATTTTACAAACCTATTAAAACAAAAAACATTATTAAGTTTCGAAATTGAGCAAAGTCTCTTAAAGTTAATAGAATAAATTATTATTTTAGTACACATAAGTCTGACACATACTACCTACATTTATTTAAGTAATATCCAATAACATTTACAATAGTTTTTGTTGGAGGTAAATTTGGCACAATATTTTTTTCCATTTCAGCCTATAGATTTGAAGATAGCTTTATAATCAATGTGGCACCGAAAGCGCAATTCAGGCCTGCTTAACGTTTGATGTAATTTTAATACAAAAAAAGTACAATTTTCAATCTAGAGTCGATAAAAACATACTGCATTTTCTTCTCCTTCCCTATCTAAGTAAAACAAAGCACAATATATCATGTCCCGGGCACTGACACGTGACAATTATGTTGACACCGCAATCCGATCTCACCCAATCAGTTTCAGGATGTTTCAGGAAATACACACAAAGGCTTCGCTTCGCTGGCAGCGTTTGGTACCTACACATTGAGGCTGAATTTTAGGTTTACACTCCATTTTGCGGAGTTTTTTTTAAAATTTTAATTAGGTATTAACTAGTACCAAGTCTTCATGAGTTTGGCGTGTCTATATACGTATTTACGTACCTACATATATATTTGTGTGGGACATGATAAGGAATGATAAAAATATAGATAAAATACATGGCTACTTTTCTATGGCCTGAAGTTTAAGAGAGCGACCAATGAAGGCATGGTACAAATAATAAAAGGTAAACTGTGGTAGGATGATTGTTTTAGTGTACATTACAAGAACTATTGACATTATTATCTAAGAAAGATTTTGGTAAGTTAGTGCGTTAGTATTAATTCTAAGAAGAATAATATTCGTTATATAAACATTTTTGTTAAAACAAATACAGTGAAATAAAAATACAATCAATTTGCTCTTTTCAGAATCACTGATTAAAATGATAATATTTGAAAATATATTAAAAACAGAAGCTACAGTTTTATAAAAAAAAAACATTAAATATATCGTGACACGATTGCCACACATTTACCATAATTTATGTACTTAATAACAACAATATTACAATCATTATTTAAATTTATACACGCAGATTTTCATTGAGTTCATTAATTTATTTATTTATTACAGCCTCGTCCGCAACACATGTAAATAATTACAAATTTAATGTGACCTAAAACATCGAAATTCAGTGCTTGCCTAAATATTTATAGAGTATTTTTTGTTTTTATTACTACAATATAATATCTGTTAGGTAACCTTGCTTGTAATGTGTGTGTCAGTTTAGGGTTTATTTACAAAGCTCAATGTTAAGAATACACATTATATAGGTACTAGTTATATTCGTATTTAAACTCACAATATAGAGAAAATAACAACCTATCTACAAAATAGGCATTTCTTTTCATTTTATTTATATTTCTTCTGTATTTTTATCTATACAAAACCTTTATTCTTGTAATTTCTTTAATATGCTACTAAAATACCTAACAGAAACCTGGAAAAAAATCTGTATATAATAATTTAAAAAAATTGCTTATCCATCATGCTGTATCGGTTCATCAACAATCGATTGATCCACAAACTTCTTAGTTTTTGTATCACTAAAACAATCATCGTTCGAAGTTTGTGGGCGAAACATCCTGTGGGCTAACAGTTCATGGGTCAATCGTTTATGGATGAACCGTTTCAACTTAGCCTCCAATAGTCTCTAAATCCAGAGAATTTCAGCAAGTTATGACACTAAACGCACACACCACAAGCACTATATCTGTATACAATCAAAGAGTCCTTAGAACCACTTAGTTCCTAGGTCACTGAAGGCACTGTGTCTATATAGTAGGTGAAACCCGCCGACTGTAGCCAGCAACCTCGCTGGTGCGTTGTAGGTCGGTTCACTCGACCCTGAAAAAGAAACAATTAGTTAGTTTCCTCTTCATGGCAAGTTTCAAAAATGATCCTTGGGAGTGTCCCTAGATTAACAATACAAGAACAAGATGATGAGTCACATACAAAAACTAAGCAAAAAACTTTACGCATTTTGTTTACTGTCAAATCGTTTTAAGTTCTACTCCAATGAATAAAATCACAAATTTTGTGACCGAAATAATTCAAAGCTATTTTCATACAAGTTTGACACCGCACATACAAATGTGTCAAATTATAACGTATGAAATTAATATTTAATAGTTTTTTATTCATTAACTAATGTTTTTAACGTTAATTTGGTTGTGGAAGTTTTCACGCGCAAGCTACTTTTAAACGCAGCGAGTAGCAGCTAGTAGTAGTATAACTTTATTATTGTACATTTAAAATAACATTTAAGACTTAAAATCTATACTTAATACAATAATGGCGGCCTTATCGCTAAAAGCGATCTCTTCCAGACACTTAAGAACGAACTCCCTACGAACTAAGAGAGACAATTTTGAATAGCTAGTACCCAGTCTCATCGATCCTTTCGGTACGAATAGGTATCATAAATCGGGAATCTACTACGCTAATAACGATGCTATCTTATGTTATTTTAACTTTAATGTTAAAGACTATTTTTACCCGAGAATTTCTAGTCATTTAAAATAAGATAGCAGGACACTAATTATAGAAGGTACGAAAGTGGAAATGTAGCTTAATCTCATACCAGCTACTGTCACGGATACTATACTCTGTTCATTATATTATTGGTTTTTAGACATTCGAAATCCCATACATATTTGATGACTGCAAAGGAAAACCAACTTTACTTAGACCTAAAGAAACGGAAAAAATGCAATAACATTGTGGAAGCTCTGGAGTGACGATGACATCACTATTTTACTAAACATCTATCCAAGGTAATACAGTTATATGAAATGGTAAAACTAAGTAAAGGCAGTTTAGACCTTGGGGATATGCACAAAGGTTCCATTCGAGAGAGCCAGGTGCAGGTACTTACACCCCCACAGAGAATAGAATAGAATAGAATAGAATAGAATAGGTAAAACTAAGTATTATAGCTATGTACTACATAGATACTATGTAGGTATGCTATAATAATCATGAGTGTATGATAGTAACGTCTGTCGTATGAATAATGTTATCGATTCCTCTCCACCTCTAATTACCTACAAATGGAAAGATAAACCAAGTTTAATGCAATGAGCGGAATTATTACCATAGACATTACAATAAGTAGAAAAGTCATTCAGACGAAAATTCGTGGATCTAGCCATAAAACAAGTCAGTCAGTATATCAATGTGTAATTTTATAACAGAAAAAAATTCACCCTTGTGAAAGAATGTAACTACAGTGAGATTAGTTGTGAGTTGCTGGCTTTTCAACTGGACCGGACGTAAGAGGCCTCTTTATCTCTTATAATAATATAATACAATACTTTCTCCTGTAGAGTAGTTTTTATGGTGAAACCATGGCTCTTCTATAGTTATTCTTAATCCTTAAGTAATACCTTGCTAATTGTTCGTAATTATCTTGTAATACCTATTAGGTTGTCTGAAATTCTCCTTATTTTCTTTGTTTATTCATTACTGTATTCCTATATATTTTCTTCTGTCTTTTGGAAAACAGATACCTAATAACCTTCTTGTAGGTAATTCTATCTCTATTCATATAATAGGGAGATGCTTTCGTTAGTAGGATAGAAAAGTAGTGATTCAATTTTTGTCAATGTAGGGCATTGTTGTTCCACGTTTTCACGAAAACATTGCAGTTGATAGTTGAACTGTTATTATTCTGAGCCTTTTACTTTATAACGTACAGCGTACAGTCCAACTATAAAGACATGAAAACGGAAATGGATTCTAAATAATTGTTAAAGCTGGTATACAGTGCGACAAACTTATCTGTTCCGGTGATAGCGAGCTAAATTGATCCAAATTTCATTACTTACTAATGAATTATACATATATTCATATAAATTATATAGATGGGTTCATTAAAACCACAAGAGCGAATTAACACTACTGGCAAACTTAAAATCTTATAGAATGAAGAAACATTAGACATTTACGTGAGCTCTCACCGGAATAGATAAGTTTTTGGCACTATACAATCGATGAAGATGAACCTTTATTGCAGATTATCAATCGATATTTATTTTTTAACTTGTAAATATCAGAAATTAATAGTCTTTGCAAAATCGTACTCTTTATTTTCATAACTTTATAGATGGACAGTAAAAAACCATTAAGATCTTGAAGTTTGGATGTAGGTACTTAATATTATTATTTTAATTAAATCAAAAGGTTGTTCATCTTATTTTATAAATAAAACCGGAACATTATTATTACAATTAATTAAAGTTACACAATTTCACTGTAAATAAACCCTAATTCTAAATTATTTTGTGAATATTAATCATCGGGGAATTTACGGAAACAAAATTTGAAGATTACGATTAAATAAAATAGACACTCGACAATTCCAGATTCTGAGAATAAGTTAAAATGACATCTGACAAATTCTTTAGAAACAATTTATTAAATGTTAATGAACTCACTTTTGAGACACGAGTAATGAAAATTGTTCGCTTTAGAAATAAATTTATGCTCCTTTCAAAAGTCAACATTGTAACACAGAACACAGTGTACATTGCATAGGCAAGTACATAATATGCTCAATCGTATACAGGGCGAAATTTGGTAATTGAACTCAACGGATCCAGGTCGTTGACCTGAAGTAAATGTACCAGTCACTTCAATAGACAGGTAAGATCGCGAAAAAAAACAGTTCTTCCTTACTTACAGTTTGGTTAAATAGATATCTCTATTTGTGGTGTGATTCTCTATTTTGCCTGATTTTCCCAGGATTCAATCGGCTAAATAAAAAAAAAAAAAAAAACACGCACTCACGCCTTGTACTAATGTACTCCCTTGCGGGGTAGGCAGAGGTGCATTGCTGCACCCACTTTTCGCCAGAGTGTTATGTTAGTCCCAATGTAATAGGGGGCGGGCCTATTGCCATTTTACGGGCACATCCAAGACCCGAGAACAAATATCTGTGTTTAAACAAATATCTGCCCCATCCGGGAATCGAACCCGGGACCATCGGCTCAGTAGTCAGGGTCACTAACCACTACGCCATTCGGTCGTCTAAATATTACAGATACTTTAGCATGTAAATGCTGTTATTTGATTGCGATTTCTGAATAAGTCAATACTGGAAATTTCTCAGTATATCAGTTACATTGAATGATAAAGAGAATATACAGGTATATTTGAAAAGTGGTTCAATACTTCTGTTATATTGTACCTACGTACTTACTACTTACATATTATTTTTGACGTTGACTGTATTCTTGGAAATTATTATCATGTAACTCGAATCTATTCTTGGAAATATGATTCGGGAGCCGGCATTTTGTCACAAAAGCGTTTCGTTACTCCACCACGCACAGCGAGCTGGTATTTGACATCTCATTTAATTTCTTACGTTAAGTTATTTGCGTTTGGTGGACATTAAGAATATTCTTGGTGAGACTTTTCATCGATGCCAAAAATAGTACACTTATAAAATCTATGTCAAAAATGCTGTTGGTCTGAGGCTGCGATAAACATTGTGATTCTTTTAATGAAAATCACAATATTCTGAATTATTTTTTCGGGAAGCGATCCGTTTACGTTACGCTTACGTGTGCTGTGACCTTACTAGTGTACAAACTCACCAGAAGCAGTAAACATGGACAGATGCGGCGACCTGTCTATGACGACGGTGGCGTCACTAGCGCGGGAATACGGCGGCCGCGTGGGCTGCGTGGCCTCGCAGCGGAGAGACACCTGGCTGCGGGCGTTCGCGCTAGGCACGCGAAACCGGAGCGTCCGCCAGCTCGCTCGGAGACCGAACTCGTTCGGTGGTGATACCTCGGTGTGGTAGAGCCATGACTCCGTCTGCGGAGGAGAAAATGTTGTAGTCTGGTCACAGCAATGCTATTCGCAAGAGCTAATTATTATTGTTAAGTAATTTAGAAGATAAAAAGCCGTTAGTCGTTCAAATGTTATGCGACTTTTAGTTTTAAAGTGTTATCTGGTCATTGTTATGAGCAAGGTAAAGGGAAAAAGATGCGTGGACAGACGGTGGAAGTCGTGGCTCCCCATCATAAGAGATTAGACTGGAGTGGCAGCGTAGAATAGATGATGCGCTTGGCGAAGAATAGAGACGCCAACCTCCAGTAGTGGAGAGGCACTAGAAGAAGAAGGTTATCTGTAAACTATAAATCCACAAGCCCGTACCATGGTTAACCAGTCCAGTACCTTCTCGGGCTGTCCGTCGATGTACCACAGCAGGCTGGCGGGCGGCGCGGCCGGCGCGGTGGAGCAGTTCAGCTGCAGCTGCTCGCCCGGCTGCGCGCTGCCCGGGGCACCCTCTATTACTGGGTCTTGGTGGAGGGCCACTGGAATGAGAGGTGATGTTAGAGGATGTGTAGGGACTTTGTATAGGGATGCGGGACCTGGCTCTTTATCGTGAACTTCTTTTCACAACGATTTTCAGATTCAAATTAGGTATATTGAACTAGAAACTAACGTGGGAATTCCGTTAGTGACATACCCTTGGGTGTACCAATCATATAGGGCAACTATGGGACTAACTATTTAACCCCTATTTTTTAGTAAGTTTATTTACTAATTCAAAAGGTACAGAAATGGGAAATTAACTATCACGTATTATCAGATCTGTTTAACTAAGCAAAGTAGAGAGCTAAATTCTCCATTAAATAGTACACATGCAAATGTAACGTTAAATGATACTTCAAAGGGTGATATTCCTGAATTACTTCCTCGTTCATTTTAACATAAAAGAACGCTATTATTCTCTACTCTTTGAGTGTGTTTACGGGGAAAAATAAGAGTTTTTTTGACGGAAAAGGTCGTATTTTTTGGTAGAAAAGGTATTTCGTAATACGCAAATGTAACTAAATATACCTCTCCGCATATGCTTGAAATTATAAGCTTTGTTTATTCGTTGTATTATAATTTATAATGTTAGCCGAAATAAACATTTAGGGAGATAAAATTGAGTTTTTTTATAATAATTGAGGTAACTTGAAGTTTTGTTTCATATTTGCACTCGTTGCGGGATACCGACGCGATTATACGTGCCTAAAAATACGCTAACCTGTAACCGTTTTCAAAGGATTTGTCATTAAGCCTAGTCAGAGGCCTCCGGGAACCTTGAAAACATCTGACAGTCAGGTTGCCCACTTACCCGACAACTTCAGTGCATTGTACTCATTCAAAAACGGCAACACGGCTCGCAACCTATCACGTGAGTATAAATGCACAGCAAAAAGCGTGTGACTCGCTTGCGGGGATTCCTTCGGGGATTACAGTCGTGAGCATATGTATGTCTGTTATCAAACAAGACACTCACCAGCGACGGTCAAGTTCTTGGTCTGCTTGACGACAGCGAACCGGGGTCCCTCGGCGGACACCTCGCACGTGTAGGCCACGCGCGTGTTGTAGCGCGGCGGCAGCGCCACGCGCACCGCGCAGGACTGCATGTTGCACGCGCCGGGGGATACCGACATATTTGACGCGTATAAGACAGCTATAAGCGCTATTTTCAAGTGCGTATCGGCCATTTTTTACGTGTATAAGCGAATTTTTAACCGACTTCGAAAGTAGGAGGAGGTTTTCAGTTCGTCTGTATGTGTTTTAGAGTGCGTAGAGGCGCGTATTTTGGTAATTGCGCGTCACCGCTCGTACGAGTTAACAGCGTTGACGTGGTTCTAAGCTCGCGTATAATGGCGCGCGCGTATAATACGGATTGATACTTTTATTAAAGCGCGTATGCTCCATCGACCGTAAATGCGCCAGCCTGTAACCGCTTTTAAAAGACTGATGATACTAGACACTCACCAGCGACAGTCAAGTTCTTGGTCTGCTTGACGACAGCGAACCGGGGTCCCTCGGCGGACACCTCGCACGTGTAGGCCACGCGCGTGTTGTAGCGCGGCGGCAGCGCCACGCGCACCGCGCAGGACTGCATGTTGCACGCGCCGGGGGTTACGGAACCGGAGGTCGTGTTGAAGGTTCGGGTTGATGGCTGGAAGGAGATTCAGTATTTAGTACAATGGCTTGATCTACAGCCAAATTTTACGGACATGGGCATCCGTCAAATAGCACTACAACGCTCTGTTCAGCTGCCGCATTACGGGTTCGTTATCAACGTAGATAAACGTCACATATTGCGATTTTCCATACATACAGCACTGTAATTAAAGACCCGTGCCGCGGCTGTATTGAATCCGAGAACTAACTTATTTCTAGCGTATACATTTATAATTCTTCTCATTCTTGTCAAAGGTGACAAAATGTAACGCCGTTTTTAAATCATTCACACTAACACTAATGCCCAGTTGGAGAAAGGAGCATTAAGTGAATGTCAGCATTAAATCTATGTAGGTCTCTTTCTGTCCGTATACTGTCAAAGGAAGGCAGCTATACATTTAAGACCAACATTAGCTTAAAATCCCTTTCTGCAACTCAGCGAAAGACACATAACATAATAGAACAACTCACGACTTGTCCCGGAGTAAACCTGAAGATCTCGTTGTTCTCTCTATACCACTTGACGGAGTGCAGCGGGGGGTCCCCGCGCGCGCTCTCGTAGTGGCAGACGAGGCGCGCCTCCTTACGCGGGTCCCCGTATTGGGGCACCTCGAGCAGAGTGATGTTGTGGGCGGATGCGATCACTGGGGGCAAGGGAGAGAGATGGTGAAGATGGTGGCGTCGATGGTGTGACAGTCCACTGCAGGACATAAGCCTCCTCCAAAGATGGAGGGTTACAGGCATAACCGTGGGCGTGGAGCTTATTTAATAAAATTATATTATAGAAATATCATCCCTGTGAACGAATTCGGGACCTCTGACGACAGGGTCATTAAGTAACCAATACGTGACCGTACGTCAAAGTATCGTATAATCGTACTGAGAAATAGGTAATCAGCTCAGCTACTGCTGGAAATAGGCCGCTCCCAAGGAAAGCCATAACTTTTCTAACTCTTCCTTATACAACGGCACCCGTCTACGGTACAGAATCGATTAAGATTTTTATATAACACTAGCTAGGTTTATTTTACTTTCAAGTGCACGCGAAAATGAACCTTAGAGACCAGTGCGACTGCATTTGGTATACAGGCTCTATGTGCTAAATTTATCAAGCGTATTCTTGCGGTTGGCAGCCCTGCGCTCGCTTTTGTTTGTTTTTCCTCATGTTGCTGCTCGCTATGCTGACCTGGTAACGTACAATCATTTTATTTTTGGTCCACCTTCTATTTTCTAGCGTAGAGCGTAACTATGTCTGAATTTATAGTCATAATAATCTCGTTTATCTGGCGGGACACGGGATCAGTCTGTCAGATTTCAAATAGATATGTACGTGATATCGACAAATTAATATGTTTCCAAAGTTTGCAACACTTTTTAAAATTAACTAGGGTAGCAGTAGTTCGCTATAGACCGAGCAACGAGAAATAAGCATAAAGATGATTTTAACGAAATTTCTCAGGCTTTCTTAAATCGTCAGGCAGTACACAAATAATATACCAACGTATTTTTTTGTATTACATTCCACAACACAAACTTTTACTTCATTTACAACGAAAACAATCAACGCCCGTGTTACCGCAATAATTATAAACACAACGTCATTCAATTATTAGTTTGAAAACACAAGTTTTTAATCAAAACGCGGCGGCAACCGCACAGAACAAAAACACATTAATATGCAGTTGGAACATATTGCATATTCCAGTGCAGGCCGCAGCCACGCAAAACCGACCGCGTAAAAAGCAGAAACTAAACGTGAGAAGTCTGAGCAATGGATATTATAAACTACACCATCCTGATAGACAGATGGATAGAATGTTCTTTATTTGTTCACAACCAAAAAAGAAGTAACATATAGGTAGATAAAGTATATGTATTGTATAGATATATTCACATCTTATTTTTAGCGGCTAACAGTGGATCTAAACTATGGTTGCTCACTGTTAAAGGATGGGCCGGTCTGATTATCGTCAGGCTGCCCAAGGCACGCAGTTAGCGAGGAATGTGGAGACGAATAGGACTAGGTAATCCAGGAGGCACCTTTCGCACATTATGTAATAATGTATATCAAATACATTTAAACTAAAAATATTAATAGGATTAGAATACTGCACAAGTCTCATTAGTCTTAGGTATATTGTTTCTGCCAATCACAGCGCGTTACAAAATAGACAGAATCAGTTGTACGAATTGTAAACCCCGAAAATTTCCCGCAAGCTTATATTTTGATGACCTGTCTCGCTACACTCAATTTGGTAGCGTAAGCTACACTGACCAGCGAGAACTCGTATGAGCTTCAATTTGAACATTAATTTCAGAACGTCCTAGAGCATTTTGAATTGGTCGTACTGTTACACTATGCTTATTGCCCAATGATATCACGCTCAATATTTCCCTAACAAAATTACGAACACCTTTGCACGCGAAGTCTTATCCGAATAATTAAAGAAGTAATTCTCGCTAAATTTAATGGCCACAGCTCGTATATCACCTGCAGATGCAGAGCAGGACGGAAGCATCAGGCTGCAGCTCTCGACATTTGCAGGATTTTATTATCTTCACAGATGCAAAGTTACACGGGCACTCGCCGTGAAATAAGTGCAGTAGTGAAGTGCTTTACAGTTTTGCTTTGTACAATATGCGGCGAAACAACTGAGGTGAGTCGCTGTTTGTTTTATTTTATATGCGACGCTGTCGTCGGCATAGCTTATGGGTTTTTGATTGCGTGAAGTGGAATACCTTTGAAAGGATTCTCGCAATTTACTGTTGGAAATGTTTTTATAAGTTTTGAAAACCAACATTGCAAATAGTTTTGTGTGTAGTTAAGAACGTTTACATGGCTTTTGTAGCCGGGTTAAATGGCCTTTTGAATTGGAAACACTTCATTCCCGGAATCGTCACTAAATTGCGAAATAATAGGGGAAACGAATAATTCTAATAATAATCCATTTGTTATATGATAAACTCATTTAATGTGAGTTTCACCAATTACATCGCCGTATTTATGGCGAATCGCGTATAGTTACGGTTATCTACGTCGATAACGAACCCGCGTAGCGGCAGCTGGACAGTGAGCAGGTGAGCAGTCAGCGACTGACACCAATCTGACTGGCACTTAGGCGGTCACTAGACGATCAATTATATTGTGCAATATTGACAAGTGTGCAATATAATACTTCGTCTAGGGTTAATATTTAAGATTGCGGAAACGTCATTTGGATTAAAAACCGGGTCTAGGGTCTGCCTTAAACAATTAAGAATGTCATAAGTTTAATAATATTTTAAAGAAGACACTGAATGTTTTTCTGTAATTAAGTAGATTATCTGGAGAAAATATACAGTTTGGCTATTGTTTGCCTTTGCTTAGTGAACCACCATTCCTGAATCGAATTAACTAAATCAGTAATCGAATTATCTCATTAGACATTGAGTACTGCGGATTAACGCATTATCTGCCCTATACACATGCTTTTATAGTCCATAACATTATGCTAATGTCAGTGGTTTGGACAATTAGTTACGTTATCATAGTTATAGCCATGTTATGGTGTGTTGTGTTGTGTATATTTATTCTGGCAGGAAGGTATTGAAAGTTATTTACGGATGATAGGAAACGTTAAGATTATAATGAAATAATTTTTCCCTAAGTATGCGATGAACATGAACAACTAACATTCGCTGGTATTATGGTAATGTTTTTATTTAATGAAAAACGTGCTTCCTAAATCCGTTATACTTCAATCTCTAGCTATTTAAAGCCTTATTAACGATGAACTTCTGATTTTGGAATTATAATCATGAGTATATAGGTGTACTGTGTACACATTTAGATACAACTGTATATACTGTGAATACCTATAGAGGCCACATACCTTTAGTAAATTGGAGCGCAACTATTTAAGTTCCCTCTAACATTATTATAAGTTTACGCGAGATCTATTTTGCATACATTACTCTGATACGACTGTGCTTAGGCAAACTTCAGTTTGTCTGTTTTCGTAACATTACCACGTTTAAAGTTTATTGCTCCATACCTACTTCATTTTGAAAATTTCAACATAAATAACTAGAACATAATTGTCGAAGTATAATTTACTGAATTAGGTGGTATATGGAAGCGTCCGTAGTCGAGCGGGCCTCAGTGATCGTAACTGATCGCTGAGGTTAAGCAACAACTGACACGGTCAGCCATTGGATGGGTGACCAATTTCAAGTGGTGCTTTTCTGGACGCTTCCGTGCTTCGGACGGCACGTTAAGCCGTGGGTCCCGGTTGCTGCTTCGGCAGCAGTCGTTAAGCCTAGTCAGAGGCCTTCGGGCGGCTTGAAAACATCTGACTGTCGGGTTGCCCACTTACCCGACAACTCTCTCAGCACAAGCTTGCTTGTGTTGGGGTCCACCAACCCGCACTTGGCCAGCGTGGTGGACTAGGCCTAAACCCTTCCTTCATTGGAAGGAGACCCGTGCCCCAGCAGTGGGGACGAAATGGGTCGTGATGAGGTGGTATATTACAGAACAAGAATTATTTAACATTCCAACAAGACATATAGTTGAATTGATTTGATTTTGAAACTCCTCCTTTTAAGAGACAATAAAAATAGCATTAAGTAGGTAGGTACTTCACTTTTCGAAGCCGCTGATAGAATGCAATGCTACGGCCACGGCGTAGCATCATCATTGCTACGGGCTACGCCGTAGTATTATTTCTGCTACGGCTATACGGCGTAGCATTTTTTCTGCTCCGGTATAGTAATAATAACATCTTCTCTGTACCATAAAGACAAGTATTTTAACCCCAGCGGGGTAATTCTCCACGTCATAACGCAATAATAATAAGAGCCATATTCATATATCCATATTCACACAGAAGATCCAACGTACCGATATCGTATACCGAATTTTCTCTAGCCGCGCGTGATCGCAGAGCGTTGAATCGTTTGGTGTGGATCCAGCTGATGAATTCTAACACTTGACTCGAAAAATTAGTGGTAGGGATTCGAATATGCAACTTTGTCTCTATTTTTATTGTTATAAGGGCAAATTTTTCAATGGCCAGATAAACATTATGTGAGGCATAAATTTGTTGCTGTCACTGTCTAATACAAACATTCAGATGCGACAGCATCAGAATTATTCCTCAGATAAGCCTTATCTGACCATTGAAAAATCAGCCCTAATAGTTATATTATAAAGCAGGTAGCGTATGTGCGAAGTGAAGTGAAGTGCACTACGATGCAGTTTTTACAGCATTACTAATTATGGCTTTTGAATTACAGATGCTTTCATTTCTGTAATTTTTTTACGCATCCATAATACCTATGGAATTAGTTACCCTAATTTATCTTGTATACAGAGTGTTGCAAAAAGAGTTATACTATTTTCGCGAATTTTGAATTCCTGAATTCATTTTCGGGCTTAGATATAGGTACCTACTATGCTGCACATGTACGTTTCGGCTTAGTATACCCTTTTTGCAACACCCTGTATAGGTATGCGTATGTGAATGGCCTGCATAAACATTGGTTTTGTCGCCGCATGTAATTACAGCCGGCACACGGCTGCATTGTACAAATGACGAGGTCTTTAAATTACGTTCGGTAATTGTTTACTTATTATTATTATTATAAAATCTTTATTGCACATAAAAAATATTGTACAAAGGCGAACTCAATACTACCAGGCATTCTCTACCAGTTAACTTTTGGTGATGTCGAGAAAGGGCTTGGTAGTGCGATAAGCTGAGAGGAGAGAAGTTTATACCTACATATAAAAATCAAGACACTACACTTTAAAAATATATACCTACATATATACATTATATATAATATAACACTAATAATACCTTATGCTATATGTCCGTTTTACATACAGGCTGTCCCAGGTTAAAGTACACACGAGAAAGTCCTTTAAGGAAGAGAATAGACTCTCAGTGTTGTGAGTTATTAGCAGTTTCCTCAAGCATTATTTACATAACATTGCGTCTCCGGCGAGCAGATTATAACTAATTAAACAGTATTTAACAAGTCACTGCGAAGCACGACGCTTTGACAGGATTTGCATCGTTTAAAACGTCGTTTAATTATTCAACAGTATTTTGCTATCGGTATTTAAATGCGCTTACAATAAGTTAGTAGCTTATGCGACTATTCAGGATCCCCCGGTTTACACAGTGTTTGCAAAATTGTAAGCTTTCATTAGCAGCCGTTAACACCATCACAAGATCTGGAAAAATACCCGCAGAACTGAAGCGATCCAAGATAATCGCCATACTAAAGCCTGAAAAGCCGGAAGACAGACCTGACAGTTACCGACCCATTGCACTGCTAAGCATTGTCTACAAGCTTCTCGAACGCCTAATATATAACAGAATCTCCGATGAAATCAACGAGAAGATTCCACAGGAACAGGCAGGATTTCGACCAAAGCGTAACTGCTGCGATCAAGTTCTTGCCTTGATATAGAAAGTGGCTTCCAGAGCGGAGTGAAGACATCAGTTGCATTTGTGGATCTTACTGCCGCATATGATACTGTTTGGCGACAGGGACTGCTCTACAAATTCCTGAAAACCATCCCATGCATGAGGCTATACAGATTGCTGGAAGACGCTCTCACGAACCGGCCATTTCAAGTCTTTCTGGGGGACAGCTCTAGCAACAGAAGAGTCTTAAATAATGGACTACCACAGGGTTCAGTGCTGGCACCACTACTTTTCAACCTATACATACACGACCTTCCAAGTACCACCTCGCGGAAATTTGGCTATGCAGACGACCTTGCACTTGCGACCCAGCATAAAAGCTTTGAAGCTACTGAGGTAATACTGGAGAGAGATTTAAAGGAAATGGCAACATACTACCGAAACTGGCGTCTCTGTCCTAGTGCAACAAAAACAGAAGTCTGCTGTTTCCATCTCTGCAATAAGCAAGCCGATAGAGAGCTTAAGGTGAGTTTCCAAGAAACCATCTTGCGACACAATTTCTACCCTAAGTACCTGGGGGTAACCCTGGATAGAAGTCTCACCTACAAACATCACCTAGAGAAGTTGGCAGGGAAACTAAAGAGCAGGAATAACATCATCCAAAAACTAACAGGCACGACATGGGGAGCAAACGCTGCATGCCTTAAAACCTCCACCATGGCTCTGGTGTACTCAACGGCTGAATACTGTGCGCCTGTGTGGAAGAACAGCACACACGTCTCGATGGTGGATGTCCAGCTGAACCACTCAATGAGGCTTATATCAGGCTGTCTAATGCCCACCCCTGCATATTGGCTCCCGGCCCTGAGCCACATTGCCCCACCCCATATTCGCCGTGAAGCCTGCCTCAACCGTGAGATGGTTAAGATCCTGGGAAACCCTACCCTGCCAATCAACGAGGATCTTGAGCCCTTAAAAAAGACACGGCTTAAGTCACGTGACCCTCCTGCCAAGAGCTTCCACACATACAACCCTTCGTGGAAAGCTGGCGATGCGTGGAGAAGTGAATGGAGCGAAAACCCACCATCTCGCAAACTATTTGTACCAAGCACAACCCAACGCCCAGCTGGCTTCTGTGAACCGCGGAGTGTCTGGTGCCGACTTAACCGCCTGCGAACAGGAGTAGGCAACTGTGCATACCTCTGGCATAAGTGGGGGTGGAGCGAGTCAGCAGCTTGCGAATGCGGACACCCACAGCAGACCATAGACCACATCGTCTTCGAGTGTCCTATCACAAAATATGCCGGACCTTGCGATGACTTCACCAACCTCACCAGCAGCGCTACTGCATATTTAAATAATTGTAGTTTTTAGTGACGTGTATAAATTCTTATTTTAATATTATTTTATGTACCTGACCAGTAAAGCCATACAATAAATAAAATAAATAACACCTCTGAGAACTACAGGTTAATCAGAAGTTAATAATGACACGCATCTCTATGATTGGCCAAACTGTAATGAGAAGGAAATTTTAAGCTATTTTTTAGAAAGGAAGCTTACTGAAATGAGGAACTGCAGCAATGAATAAACAAGGCATATGCCAGCTTGTTGAACACCAAACAATACCATTGTTTAAAGATATACTTTTTCAATATATTTCTCCCATTGGCGCATACAGGAAAATATATAGGCAATATAAATACCATAAACGAAACTAAAGAAAGTATATTTGTATTTAAACTTGATCATAAAATTAGACATCATATGAGGCTATATATAAACTTATATGTATATATATATATATATATATATATATATATATATATATATATCTTCTCCGAGCTTCTCTTGTCAGCCGCGGCCGTGAGCGTGAATATTTCATGTGACGCCGACACAGAGAGGGTCCCAGCGTACAGTCAGCAATAAAGGTGCATGCACTCCCAGTCTGAATAGTGTAATCCTACAGTCGTCGAAATATAATAGCCCCGTTTGGACAGCTACACAAATTTGCTATTTACTCTTGATTTACTTGATGAAATACATAAAAAGACACAAATTCTGGCGTATTATTTAACGGCCGAAAGAAAAAAGAAGTTTTGAAGAACCAAAAGTTACTTATTGTTTAGATTTTTTATGATTTAGATTTGACACCAGCTTTCATCCCATACATTTTGGAGCTATCCAAACGGGCATCTTATATTTCGACGATTGTAAGGGCTCACACACATGAACACGATACGACGTCGCGTCGTGCGTGCCACTCTCTAGCTCTCTCCCATTGAACACCAGTGAGTGGAGGGAGATGTGTTCACGACGCGACATCGTATCGTGTCTATGTGTATGAGCCCTAAAAGGCTGAAATATATGAGATGAAGCATATTTTTTATTTGCTACACGCATCCAAAATGATAAACTGTTTTTGCTTTGTCAGACTACCCTACTACTGCATTTTTTGTGTTTTAATTTAGAAAAATAAAGTAGTTTCATTCGTCAGTAGAAAGTGTAAGCACTGGAGATGGGGAGTGACAGTTGTCTCTTTTGCTGACTGTACTGTGCAAAGGTCGGATATCCACGAGTCTGTGTTACTTTGCGATGCGTGTATATGTCTGATGTCCGTGTGTCTGTTAGTTTTGTCAGTTAACGAAAATGTTACTGTTTGTGTTTCGTTTAGAGTCCGACAACGCTAGCTTTGCAACGGGTAAAAGACTGGAGATTATTTTGTTCAACAGTTAGGCATAAAATTTTAATGAATGAAGAAGAATATTATTTTTAAAAAATTATGGTGTTGGCAATTGTTACTGTTCAAAAACCCATTCAAAAGGTGGTTCTTTTCTATTATGACACTAGTTATCCGTTATTCCTCCCATAACATAATTACTTCTTACGATATAATCTACATACCTATACTCACGAGCAATGAAAAAGTTTCAGTGACAATAGCACCAAATTAGACTTAAACGGAAAAGTCTAAATATTTTGATGAAGTTCTAAATAAAATGTTTTTTAAAATTGGGGTCATATGGTGTCTAAGCCCCTGTTTCACAATGTCTGGTTAGTCGCTACCTGTCGGATAAAATACACGCTGTCACTGTCTAAAAAATAATAACAGAGAATGACAGCATGTATTTTATCCGTCAGGTAGCCACTAACCAGACATTGTGAAACAGACCCTAAATGGCGTAATTTTTTTCAAACATTTAAACGGAATTTTGAACATAATATTAATGTTTTTAGTTGGTTATATTCTGATGCGCCGATAAATGCACTTAAATATTGCAAAAGTGTCATTAACTTAGTTTTTTCAGTTTCAGTGTAATTTGTTGATTATCTGAATGAAACTTTGTCATTGCCCGTGAGTGTATAACACGGTAAGGAGGCCAGTCAGGTGTACCAACTCTTAAAACGAGTCACAAAAGCTATTAACTTCTTGCCTCTTGTGTTACTTAAATATTTAACCTCGCTTTATGACGCATTTCAGAATATTACGTGGAAAGCCTCTGAGAGATATCATTGAAATTTTCATTCTGAAGAACGGTTATTATACTTATTATATTATACAGGGTGTTGCAAAAAGGGCATACTAAGCCGACACCTACTATGTGCAACATGGTATATCTAAGCCCGAAACTAGAATCAGAATTTCAAAATTCGCGAAAAAAAAACACATTTTCCATAGTAACTTTGTTGGTCACGTGACTTTTTTACTATGGAGAATGTTATTTTTTTCGCGAATTTTGAAATTCTGATGACAGTTTCGGGCTTAGATATAATAATAATAATAATAATAATAATAATAATAATAAAAACGTTTATTCCGTGCCATCGCACACACACAGAAAAAAAAAAGAAAACATCATGAAAAACAGTAATAAATGAACACAAAGACCTTATGACTAAACAAAAGAAATAGATGAAAGGATATGTGTGCGTTGTCTGGCACCGAAACGGACGGCGGCTCAGCTAAGGCAGTAGAAGATAATATATTACCTACTACCGCGCTGATTTTCAGCCGCTTCCCTTTATGATGCCACTGACTATAAATAAAAACTAAAAACTAAAACTATGGCAAGTGTACGGCCGGCAGCTGTGAACCAAGGTCACCCGGGGTACTACACACGCATACGGTACTACATACCATGCTGCACATGTAGGTTACGGCTTAGTATACGATTTTTGCAACATCCTGTACATGTGCCTACCTGAAATGTGTACCTGAATTCTACAACGCTGAAACACTTTCAGGATTATAACAGTGCCATTATTGTTAATATCTTTGAGGTTATTTATATCCCGGATGGTTAGGTTTTAAGCGAGAAGAGGGTGACTCTCTTTCACCATAATGAATATGAAAGAAAGTTACATAAGTTAAAAAAACCTATCCAATCCGGCTGTTTTACTGTACTCATATACGAAGTAGTTTCATGACTATTCGTTACTAGAAAGTATACAAACATTATAAATAAAATATGAAATCCGTATTACAGCGTGACCTCTAATTATTTTGTCATAAGAACCTTATTGCGGGGGCCAAAAACAGGGTTTCTGTTGCCATGGCAACGAGCTGTAATCCTAGTGGCTGCCTTATCGTTTATTCTAGTTAATATTCACTGGGGGAGTAGTTGTAAGCCCGCCAAGGTTATTAAAGCCATCAGGAGAAGCTTGTTAAAACATAATAAGGCAGTAAATTTGCCGCCCGGCCATGTTTTTGTTAAGTTTATATTAACTTTGCAGAGCGTATCATTGATAGGAGTGATAATGGTAATAAAATATGGGTTATATTCTTAGAGTGCGTATATGCATATTTATAAACATATTGTTTAAATAAAATATAAAATATAATTACATATACTAAAACAGGATTTCAACATTTACTAAAATGTTATTGGTATTAAGATTTATTTTTTACTAACATTATTTATTACACAATTAAAAATATAGTTTTTCAACAATTCACTGGAAATTAAAAGCGCCCTCCTATCTAACACCTCTTATTATTTAAACTACTTAGGTACTTAAAAATTACTTTTCAGTTTCTACTATTTCATCACTAAAGCTGTAGTAAAGTAATTTATTTTTTTATTTATTTATTTATATTGTTCATGGAGAACCAACAGCATTTGCGTCAACTTATATGGTAACAAAATTATAAAATTCTACAAAACACGGAAATGCCATTAATAGGTTCCCACCTATAGTGACAAAAAGTAATGACTTGTAGTTATAATCAAAAATAAAAATAAACTATAATTATTACATAATAATAATAGCAGCAAGCGCCACGTCTAAGTACACTGTTTATTGTTAATGAGCCTACTCAAAACTTACAAGCGAAAACGTAAAGTAAGAAAAACACTTAAGATGCTAGGAACTTAGGAATATTAGATTAGATAGTTAATTAGGAGCTACCCACTAAGTAGATGCCGACGACGCCTTAATAAGAACGTCTTTTATTTTAGGTAGACTACTGCAGAACAAATCAACTTCAGAATCTGAGAGAACCCTATTATATGTATTACTTGCCCGTACCAAAAAACTATTCTGCCGGTAATTACTATTAGACGTCGGTATATGCAATAATGGCCTTTTACGAGTCCTGTGATGAGGAACTCTTAATCCTATTTTACGTAATAGATCAGGACTATCAATAGAACCCCTTAAAACTTTGGCAAGAAAGAGGACATCGGAGATATCACGACGCAGATATAGAAGCAAAAGATGAAACTTTATGCATCTCTGTGCGTATTTCATGCGTGGCAATTTAAATTTGAAACCCAGGAACCTAGTAAATCTCCGCTGCACTCTCTCCAACCTATCAATATATATACCGTATTGGGGATTCCAAATTTGACTGGCGTATTCCAGGTGACTACGGACATAAGCACAGTATAATATTTTAAGGGATTTCATAGTTTTGAACGGTTTAGATACCCTCATTATAAAACTCATAGCTTTACAAGCCTTACCTATAATATTGCTTATATGCAGATCAAACAACAGTTTGCTATCATGAATGACACCGAGGTCTTTAGTGTGTGAACCACGTTTCAGTACCTGATTTCTTAAAATAAACGTGCTATTAAAAGGGATGCGTTTACGGGTGAAAATTATAAAAAAACATTTGTCCACGTTTAATTCGAGCTTGTTGGTGTAACAGTATTGATCCAACCTGTGGAGGTCATCTTGGAGGAGCATCTCATCAGAAGGGTTGTTGACAATTCTAAATACCTTCATATCATCGGCAAATAAAAGATACTCAGAATTGACAAAACACCGTTCAATATCATAAACAAATATTATAAAAAGCAAAGGCCCTAATAAAGAACCTTGCGGGACTCCCGATGGAATGCTCATCCAAGACGAGGAAAACCCATTGAGTACAACCGCCTGACTCCGATTCTGAACATACGAAATAAACCACCTCAGCAAGCTGCCTCTAACACCTAAGTTTCGCAACTTTTGAATTAGTAGTGCATGATCAATTCTATCAAAAGCTTTGCTGTAATCAGTATAAATAGTAGCTACTTGATTGTCGGAATCCATCTGTACAGTAACGAAATCATTGAAAAGGACAAGGTTGGAAACCGTAGACCGACCCTTAAGGAACCCGTGCTGAGCCGGACTGAAAGAAGCACTAAGTTGATTGTACAGTTGCCTGTAAACTATGCGCTCAAATACCTTAGCGACTAAGCACAGTTTCGAGATCGGTGTATAGTTTTCAACTCGATCCTTTGGACCCGATTTATGGATTGGTGAGATAAAAGCCGATTTCCATTTCCGAGGTACGACTCCTTCTTTTATTGATCTATGGAAAAGAATTGCGAGAGGAATTGATAATTCTGTAGCACACTTTGTGATTAATATGGCCGGTAGGTCATCTGGTCCAGCGGCTTTAGATAAATCAAGCGATTTTAGGAGCTTTTCAATTTCACTGAGATTTATTTCAATTGACTCAATGTCACTCACAGAAACTTTATCATAAAGATCATGATCGATGCTATTAAAATGGGTGTTACTATTATTATTAAAAGTAGAATGAAAGTAGGCCGAAAAAAACTCACTTATACCATGACCAGAATCACTTACAGTACCTGCATATGTCATACTTGAGGGAAAGGCTCCACTACCGCGTTTATCTTTCATGTATGACCAAAAAGCTTTAGAGTTTTTTTCAATGGCAGACTCTATACCCGCTATATAATTTGTATAACAATCTTTTTCAACTTTTTTGGCTCTATCTCTTAGAATTTTCAAAGACAGGTTATCTGAAATATTGCCATATGTCTTGAATTTTATCCAGTATTTATGCTTCTCTTTCAAAATTTTTACGAGTGCTGAGTTATACCAAGAAGGGTAAGATTTATTGAGCGATTGACGCGTAGGTACATGTTTTTGTCTGAGATCGTATATTAAGCTATAGAACATGTCAACGGCCGTATCAACATCACCTTCTAAGAGTTTCTCGGCCCAGTTGATTTGCGCAATATCCTCAGAAAGTCTAGCATAATTAGCACGAGAATATGAAAATACATTGCGAGGTTTAATTGGGAGTGACTTGTTAATAAAAAGTGCCAATTGAATAGAAATAGCCTTATGATACTTATCTTCCGACACTAGTGGATCGGGACATTCTATGACCTTGACATCAAAATTAGAAAGCACTAAATCCAATATACGGCCATAGCCATTAAAAATACAATTATATTGCCGAAGATTGCACAAATTAAGAATGTCAACAAAGTCAAGCAAGTGATCACGGGACGGAACAAGAGGGGTCATTACGTCCGTTGAGTCCGTTCCGCTTACCAGCCAAGTTATATCACTCATATTAAAATCACCTACTATAAGAAACTTGTCATTACAGTTAAGATTTATTAATGATGTCATTTTATCAGAAAAAATATTAAGTTGTTGGATAAAACTGTTGCCTAAATTTTGTTTACATAGATACAGACAGCAAATGTGTAATTTACAGTTTAATTTGGAACGCCTATCTTGATAGGAAACAGTCACCCATATGTCTTCTGCCGAGGATTTCCACTCATAACAGCAAGCTGAATGTAAAGTACGCTTAACCGCAATCAAGACACCACCCCCAAGGGCTTGTCCAGTCGCCGCGTAGTCGCGATCCCGGCGGTATACCACATACCTACTGTCTAGGATCTTTTGAGTCCGCAATACCACCGAGGAGCCAAGATTCCGTAAAAGTAATTATATCATAGTTATTGAGTAGCACGTTGCGAAGACACTCCTCAGTTTTAGTTCTTAGTCCTCACGTTCTGGTGGTAAATACTTAAATTAGCCATTAAAGCATAATAACCCGAAATTAGAATAGCAATACGGCACAAAATCGCCGGTGAAAGGCGTAACAACACTCAACTCTGATAATCGACCAATAACTGCAGCAATCTTTACAAATAAATAGTAATTAAACACTAAAACTTTTTTTAAAACATTTGTTGATCTGTGTAAATGCATAATAAGACAATATACACAGTCTATATATACAACAACACACCAGTTTGATATTTGTATTGCAAAAACAGACATTCTCACTTCCATCTCACAAAAACGGCACACCCACACCGTTATTCTTACAATATTAATAGTTATTGTATGATACAAACCTAGCATATACGAACAAAGTGTAGATTTAAATAACACCATACTCATTAAATTAACATATCCAAAAACATACATTACATATTCAAAGATTAGTCCACATTTATGTAAATTAATGTTTATACGGGTTACTTTATAATAACTCATAGACGGAACGAATATTAAAATATAATAAAATGACCAAGTGATCGTTAACAAGTACAGTGATACGGTAGTGAGAGAGTGAGAGTAAGTACGCTGCTACTAAACCTCAAAATCTTAATTTAAGACATCGTATCCGCACTACCGCGGTCCCCCGACGCTATTCGAGACTCTCCTCAGGGGTTCTATATTCGATACAAAACGGTTTATAAATAATACATAGGATTCAGGACCAAAACACGTGGGTGGACGTAAATAATACAAAGGCATTGGTCAGATAGAAATACACCTGGTGTTATTTCTAGACGAAACCACCTTATCTGTTACATAATTTAATTTCGCTTTCTAAAAATGTTAAAAACGACGACAAAGAAATGTTATGCCTAAGACGCGCTACGGATTCTCTCCAACTACCTATAGTAGAACGTAACCAAAAAATTTTTTTTTCGAATTTAAATAAATAAATATGCACGTGGCAGTCCGACAATGATGTGGCTACACGAAATAAATGACATTTGTTATAAGTAAAATTTGTATATTCGTATAAACTATAAAGGGTCACAAAATATGCAGAAAACTTGTGATAAGACATATTATTAAGCATACATACGATCATATTTCATTGGAAATTCCCCCTGAAAATATGTCAACCGTTTGCCCTTAGGGGAAAGGGAAAACATAATATATGATTTCGCATCATACACGTATGTATCACAATGTGAATCGAACATAAATCATAGGGGTACAAAATAGTACTATTTTCCTGTAGCTTGAAAATATTATCTCCGTAGATTTAAAGATCCGCCAGTTGTATAAAATGAAAGACCTCACGAGAAATCTCTAAAATTACTATAGAGTGAAAAAATAAGGCGGGACCTGTAGGAAAATTACCTTAAATTCTTTTGCTCACTAAGCCCAGCCCATCCAACCTTTTCGAAAACTAGCTCTACGATAGACGATTCAACATCATCCAACGCCATCTTTCGTTTACGTTTATAAATGTCGGATTATCTTAGGCCCGGGTCTCCTATTTACTCCGTAGGTCGCGTCAAGTGTCACCGCCGTAGGCCGCGTCACATTGTTCATTATGTCTACGAGCCAACGTCGGCGTGTGAGGGAGACCGCATCAGTACATTTCAATAGTGAGCATTGTGACGCGGCCTACGGCGTGACGCTGGACGCGACCTAAGGCGTAAATAGGAGACCCGGGCCTTACTGAATAGGGAATATGCGTAATTTTTTTTTATACTTTTATTGGATAGTTTTACATCACTTTATGTAAAAAAAAATTCAACGCCAAAATAAGTAATTTAAGGTATTTTAAAGAAAGTTAAAAAATTACAACCATCACGACCACTTTGAAATTCCAGTCAGGATGGCGGGCTGTCGTGACGTCATAATCGTTTAATTTCACGGCTCAGAATAATGAGTCCCGTCAGTCGGCATAGATTTTTTACCTAATCAAGTAATCACAGAGTACTTTTGTATTTTCAACAAACCAATGTTGTCATGGTAACAAACGAAAAAGGAAGTGTATAAAGTGTGATCAGTGGCTGTTTTGTAATGGTAATAAAGTGTGACCAGTGGCTGTTTTGTAATGGGAGCTCGTAAATAGCTGCTAGTAGCTCTTTTGAAATGGGAGCGCGCAAACCAGAGGACCTTTGTACACAATATTACGCTATTATGGCAATATGAATATAAAGTAATATTTGTATTGTATGTAAGTACTTACTGTAACTTTGGTTCTCAGTAAGAGAGACTAGGGTTAGTGGGTCATTCTATTCTATTATCTGTGGGGGTGTAAGAACCTGCACCTGGCTCTCTTGAATGGAACCATTGTGCATATCTCAAAGGTCTAAACCCCCTTATCTAAACTATCGAATAAGAGTATATAAATATATGCATATTCCCTAATATTTGGGCACACGGCTCTCGACTTTTCAATAGTCTTTGCTGTCCTTTTCCGCAGCTGGCCACAGTTTACTCGTTCATACTGCGTAATAAATTTAATGTGTCTAGTTCTTCTGATTACGAGAATTCTTCCATAACTTAGTTTAGAAAAAAATAACAACTTTTGAAATATACTAACGACTGCCATTATAACCTAAAAGTAGAAAGAGCAACTTGTGTCATGTTCATGTCATAATACTTACAATGCAAATTTAATTTTACTGTGTTGCAATATGGAGCATATTTGAGTGGCTCGTTGACTAGCGAATGGCTGTTTACGCCTCATTACAATAGAACAACTAGTGGCAGCCCATACACTACCAACAAAAAATATAAAAAGTCTTAAACTTTGCAAACAAACAAGCATATCAAACAAGAAGTGGAGAGGTTAAAGGAGGCTAGGATCTACTCGTATTGGAAGAATTTTTATGTGATCCATCGTATCTGATCACAACGAGCATCACAAATACTCGGTGACATTAACATTTCTTTGTTTACACTTGACATTTATTTAACTATACGCAAACGCAAAGAAGTTATTATTCTGAGATTGATATATAAAGAATTATGACGTCACATCCGCCCTAAGAAAATGGGTGACGTTTCTCGGAAGTTAGAATTTACCGAAGTTTTTTTGTACTTTTCAACTTCATTTACTTGCTCAAAAATAAATTATAATCAAAAATAATGATGGAGTCGTAGTTATGAAACAACAAAGTTTATTATAAATAATATTTGACCTTTATTTGAACCACTTGCATATTCCCTATTGCGTGGCTGTTCCCGCGTCCGTCCATGTAAATCTAATAGAGCTTAAAGTCCGTCAAGTCAAAACAAGTTAAACTAAATTAAAGTATTTTTTATTACGCTTAACTTTTTCCATAATCTTTATAGCAAAAGTTTGCCATTTAGAGGCGTTAAACTTTATCGTTTTTCTTTCGTATCACTAAAGCCCATTCACGATTCCGGTTTTAAAGTATGTTGTTTTCATACAGGCAAAGAAATGAACATGAAAATTATAAAATAATGAACTCTACATACACCATTAAGGACATAAACAGTCACATTATGTTATTAGCGTAATTTAATATCATTCAAGTAATTTACGAGTGTTTTATGTGCGTCTACAAGATTTCAAGTAGCCTGTCAGTGGTATTTCATGATGAGATACTTACGTACTCTTTAAAGTAGCTACGAGTAACTATTTTGCAATTAATTTCGTCACACATCTGTATTAGCGTGCGATTTTAAATCAACTACCTGTAGCTCAAATACCATTGAACCATCATAATTCAAAACATACTCTTGTAATTCCTACCAAGTACAAGGTGAATAGCTACCCTAACTTTGTTTTGGACTTCTTCTTTGTAGCGTGACGGTAACAAAACGAGACACGAAAATGAATCTAGGCTTTGTCACCGTGGTGAAAAGTTAAGCCAGTCAAAATAGCATCTGTCGGTGACTGCCCAAAGTCACGTAAAAAGTACGTTTATTAATTTCACTCGGCTCCTTTCATACAACCCATTGACTGGTGCACCATAGTTGTAAGAGTATCTCAGTGCATAGCCAATTGAAGATTTTACTTTTTTATTTTTTTAAAGATCTTACTTCAATATTAAAGTTTCAAAACATGAATGTTAAGTAAATCTCTAGCCTCACCCCCCTCCCCCTGCCTTGAGTAATGGTCGTTTGCGGAACTTTCCGGATTGTTGTCACAATAAAATTTGTTTATGCGGCGCGGGCCAGGAAACAACATCCTTTGTCTTCCATTAAAGGCGTTGCGGCTAGAATGGACTTGTAAATATCACTTTTACGTGTTTTGCTTGGCTAATAATGGGTCTCACTCAAGATGCAGGATCATATACTTTCAGCAAGATGTAGGAGCATATACTTTCAGCCTAGCAAGACGGAATAAAATTTTATTTAATAGGGGGTTACTTTTCTTAATCAAGGCCATAGTACATGGCCATTTAAGGACCTTTCCCATAAGAATAAGTAAGTCAGCCTGCCAGACAAAAAAAAACCGTTTCACTAATTTGCCAGGCTGTACAGGTTTCGTTTTATTTCACATTCACTTTACCGAAAGTCAGGTAATTCTATTTTAAGATCGACTTAAATTGAAATAAAGCCTTAAATGCCGAAGTCAAGCTAAGTGGCTTTTACTAACGGTTCAGTAATTTTCAGGACGACTTAATCGTGATTATTTGATATCGATTATCTTTCTCTTATTTTAGTTTTCTACCTGTAGATCATTACTAACACGTGTTACCGTAGTCGAACTAACACCATTGCAGGAGTATTCAGAATGTCCTTATAACCATAACGAAAGAGTATCTGTAACGGGTGCTATCTTTCTTCTCGTACTGTCAATCATATCCGTAGCCCTAAATAACACACATTTATAGAATAACAAACTTCTAACACCCTTTCTTTTCAGCCAGGGTCCAAGCAAGCAGAAAAGGAAACGCAAACCTAGCGCTCCATCTTGACAGCACAATACAACGCTTGTTCACTCACTTACAAAAGGTAATCACTTTACGTTCGCTGCAAACAACTAGACCACGATTGCCTCTCAGCAAATACCAGGATATGCCGGAGTTTGCCGGGACGTAGACAGAAATTAAACCGAAGCATACAGCCCGCATGCCACACACTGATTGCTATCATGCACGGCATTGGGCTCACTATGCCTACACCTTGATTCATCAAGACTAAATTCTTGAGGATTTGGCATTTTCAAACCGATAGTAGATTGTGTAGAATCGTCCTAATAATATATTATTTTAGTGTTTATGCCCGCTAACAGATGTCACTATCTAATTGCCTGCATCGCGGTATTAAGATTTCTTTTGATACAATGACTTTCTGGTTGTTACAAATATACGTTATTTCTGTCAGCAAATAGTGGTTTGATTTGGACTTTTACATGGTCCTTCGTTAGCCGGATTGCGGAATCAGAAAGTCAAATTTTGGTCCGACGCAAGTATCGGGGAACAAGCAGTCCCTGAAGGTGCTACGGGTGGTTGGCCAGTGCGTCAGCCAGCGAGAGCAGCCAGTGCAGCGCGGACAGCTCCAGCTTCAGCATCGGCAGGCCTGTGTCACTCCGCGCGTGGGCGGCGCAGGCGCCAGCCTGGCGCCTGCCGCCTCGAGTGGGCAAATCTAGTCGGCTGCCGCAAGCGGAAGACGATACACGCGCGCGCTATTTGTTCCTATTTCGTACTAGTTTATAAATGTCGTATTTAGGTATTTAAAAATGGACATAAAAAGAAAAAAAGCAGCAAAAAAATACTGTGCCGTATTTAATTGCTTAAATACGGATCGAAATCCAAATTTAATTTTTTTTAGATTACCAAAAGATGCTGACAGGTAAAACTAATCTAAGTATTTTATTGATTTCTTCTACGTTCCTTATTTGAAATGAAATTAATCCGAACTACAAACCCTTTTTTTCTCCATGTTGAACAAAGTCTATTCCAATTTTTTTTTCGTTAAAGTATTAAATTTACAGACACAACTACCTTCAAAATGTATTAATGAATCGATTATAAAATGTGAGCTGAGTGGGATTCGTGCTCAACTAAACTAAAACAGAAAATCATGATCAATTTCATCTCAATATTATCACACATTATCAAACATTTTTTGACTGAAGTAAATGTTTTACGTAGATATAGATATCTACCTCTTTCTTTTACTTTTACTTCAAATAATAGATCTATGAATAGGTTTTTAACTATGAAATTGCCGTAGCTTCAACTAGTCATTTCCAATAGAAAATAAGTTTGGAATAGCTTTGTATTCTAAATTCAAATTATTTTGTTTTAATATCATGACATTCTTTTTACAAACTCAGTCCGTTGCTTAGTAAACGTTGAAGTCTGTGGTGCTGAGGCAACCCTAAGGTGGCTTCTTTTTCAATGCGTATAACCACGTATAACTTATTATGCACCGTAGTCCAGTGAAATAAGGCGCATATTCCCTCAAAAATAAATTGGTAGGTAAGTAAATAAAAACGTGTGCGGCTGGAGCGCGATCTAAATTAGATCTTATTGCTTATGGGATGGAGTCATATTTCTTTGATAGCCATTGCGAAGATGGACTTCTGTACCTGGTACTAGTTATTATTCTGTGGCATCGGCAGAGTTCCTGAGTGCCCAGCGACTGACGGCAGCAGTGGCGCCGCGAGCAGCGTCACCACGTCGGTCCACGCAGCGGCAAAAGGACGAGCAAGAGAGAAAGTATATCACAGGAATCACAGAAAACCGGTATCCACAAAGTGAACCAAACGTGAGTAGATTTTGACATTATCAGCTCAGAGAGTCCCTCAAAAGTGTCAGTGTCATCAGTGATCAGTGAACCTTAGAATAATTAATTGAAGTGACAGTGTCAGTATGGACAGTAACACAGGGGTATAATCGTGACAGTTCTGACATTGCGAAAAAGAGACGCTTAGCTACATTAAGCGTAAGAAAGAAACGTTAAGCTGTAAATGTTTTTTGTCCTTTTTGCTGTGGCGCCTGTTTACGTCAGTTCTCTGTGCCAAACAATGAAACAAATGAAAAATCTGTGCCAAACAAAGGCTGACAGTTACAACAAAATTTTCTAAATGCTATTTATTTTTGATTTGCTAGTGATTTGTGGGTGTTTATTAAGTTTATTAGACTATTATCATCACTTAACGAGTGTGTGACATGGGTGGATGGATTTTGTTCGGTTGTACAGAGCATATTGAACGAAAACACGATGGAATGATGGATGAGATATATTTTCACATGTAAGTAGATACTATCAAGTTTAACAAGCTTACATTCATCATAGTACTATCTATTGGCTCGATTTTAATATAAAACAATACTAATTTTAATACTGTAAGGTCTTTTAGTATCAGTTTTAAGTAAAAATTACGAGGTACCATATCATAACAAATCACATGGTGTTGCAAGTTATTGAAAATTTATGTTTGTTTGAGTGAGAAAGAGAATAGTGCACACGGCGATTGCGAATCTATTTGTAGTTGATCTGAGGACAGTAAGAAAATAGAAATATTATCTGTAGTTGAAACGCTCTCGTCTCTTTGGTAGACAGTAGGTAGTTAGAATAATTATTTAGTCTTAGAATAATTTTACAAATATTCGTCAGACGGGGAACCTATGCCCGATTTTGGATCTGTGAAAAAACTAATTTAAAACTTATAAAAAAATTTTCAAAATTTCTTTGACTTATCAAAATTCCAAACATTGTCTACGTCTATCAAAATGTCTTTTTGTGTAAAAGGTCAACTTGGATTAATTTCTAATATTGCAAGAGCGTATGAAAACTATAAAAAGGCACCAAATGACCGGTTAACTAAAGAATCATACTTACAAACCAGACTAGAGGCATTAGAGGCTCAATTCAAAATTATTACTGATACTCATACAAAGATACTGTCTGAAGCATCCGATGAAATACTAGATAACCACGAATATTTCTCAAGCGACATGTACTCGGAGGTAGAAGAAACGTACATTATGTACAAGTCAGACCTAAAGGAAGCGCTATCCCGCGTCGTGTCTATTGCATCGGCTGCTTCTGATAAGATAAACAAACAAGCAAATACCAAGGGGGGATCTCATGTTCACTTGCCTAAACTTATAATTCCGGTGTTTTCTGGCACATATGTAGAATGGATATCATTTAGAGACTTATTCTTATCATTGGTCCACAACAACGATGCATTAGACAATGTACAAAAAATGCATTATTTAAAGGCGCACCTCTCTGGGGAAGCTGAGCAGCTCTTACGGCATGTACCAATCACAGCTGCAACTTACGACGAGGCCTGGGTGACGTTAAATAATAGGTACAATAATAAGAAGTACTTGGTCAATTGTCTAATGCAACGATTTATGGATCAATCTTACATTGTAAATGTAACAGCTGGTGCAATAAAAAACGTGCTAGATTTAGTGAATGATACTTTGAACGGTTTGAAGAATCTAGGTGTACTAACCGAGTCTTGGGATGTGTTCATCATTCACGTGGTTTGCTCAAGGTTGGACTCTGAATCCCGAAAAAGTTGGGAAGTTAAAATAAGTACCTCAAACGAACTGCCAACCTTGAATGAATTAATGCAGTATCTAGAAGCTCGATACAGATCCCTTGAATTCCTAGACACCGAACCAGAACCAACACATTTACATGCAATGCACGTAGCTGCCACCAGTGTCCATGCAGGAACCATAGGGTGTGCCTACTGCAACAAACGTGGCCACAAAATCATCCACTGCAAGGAGTTCTGTAAGCTACAATATGAAGCACGACACAAGTTTGTTTTAACCAACAGGCTATGCTATAATTGCATAGGCCGTAATCACTCTGCCAATAGCTGCCGCTCCATCAACACATGCCGCATCTGTTATCATCATCACCACTCATTGCTTCATCCGACGCCAGCTTCGGGGTCGCATGTGGGTGGATCCAAATCATCACTGGCCGTAGAAGTCAAGGCAACAGGTGCCAATGCCAAAGCAGCATCGGATAACCCTGGATCATTACCATCGAATACAGTCCACCGTTCGAATCAACTAGCATCATTCCATTGTCATCAAATCAACAGCATGCATACAAAAATTACATCAGGTGACAATGGTAAGCAAATGAATGAAGGCGGCCACAAATTGAGAATCGACAGGGCCAACACACATTCAGCTTGGTCACGTCACTCAAGCCATTGGTCATCATTCCAAAGAAGCCGAATATCAAAACGTTCGAGGAAATCATTCAGCACACAGTCCCACGCTCACGACCCATCCATCAATCACTCATCTGCATGTCCTACCGATCCATTCAGTCACAGCTCTGAAGTCCAGTCTAGTTGGAGACGAACTTGGATTTCTAATAATCATCATCCCCAGGTTGGTAGTTATTAGGTAGATTGATTACGCAAATTTTCGAAAAAATTGGGTCGTAGTATCGTATTTCGTGATAATAAATTGTATTGCAAATTAACTATGTTAAATTTTATCTTATCTGTCATCAACTGTTATCGTTCATCATTTAATATATTGTTATGTTGTATATGTCTTTATGTCTGTTGCAAATTCTTCATAATATCGAGTACCAATCTGTCTCAACCAAAGCGTGTATTTTCTACTAAATAGTTTTAAGATCGCGCAAGGTGCATACCGATGCCATTTTTATCTACCTTTTGTTTCTATCAATGCATCTTGTAACACCCCCTTGACCTCATGGTGGGCGGTAGTTAAGAACTATATGTTCTTGGTGGGCGGTATGTAGAATCGTCCTAATAATAATATTATTTTAGTGTTTATGCCCGCTAACAGATGTCACTATCTAATTGCCTGCATCGCGGTATTAAGATTTCTTTTGATACAATGACTTTCTGGTTGTTACAAATATACGTTACTTCTGTCAGCAAATAGTGGTTTGATTTGGACTTTTACAGATTGAAAGGAAATTCTTGGAAGGAGACCCGTGCCCATTCAGTGAGTAAGTCGATTTCATGAAGTTCAAAATATTTATATATTTATTTAACTCTTTATTGTACAAATATTACAAATTATCGTGAAATATCGCCCAGAGCCTTATAATGGGTTAAAAGATTAATTTGGTATTTCACGATTTCTGAGTTTTGGTTCTGATCATGCGCAATGTGACTTGCAAAACGTTCATAAGTCCCGAATAGTGATCCCGTATGATGGTATAATCATAGTGTGCAAGCTAACGTGTCTCTTTGATGCCAGGTGAGTGTCGGACTGTGTCGGACGCATCTATGTCGCCTCGGTAGATCTCATTATAGCTTGACATGTCGGGGACCAGTCGAGTGTGCGTTTGATGCTGTTTAGACTGGTATAGTGAGATCAAAGGGTACCCACTAAATGGTTGTCCAACAGCTTTAGCAATATCTTACTATACACTTGTGGCTCACACTAACTCGGACTGCCAAGTCCATTCACTACGCTTATACCTAAGGTTTTTAACTACTATTGATTAGAACCCTTGCCAGTAGATGCCATCACTATCTTCTAGCTATACATAATATTTATAATAGGTATATATCGATGCCGATGTCAACATGGCGTCCTAGTGAGGCAGGGCTCCTAGTCAAAATATTTGATAAATGGCCTTCCAAATTTTAATAACTTTAATCAAGTGAAATGGTGCCTTGAAATATAAATCAAGTCTACATTTATAATGTCACAACCAGGGAATCGGGAGGCGTCGGAACCATTTAGGCTAATTTAATTTCGTTTGTATGAAAGGGGCCTACAGGCACCTTAGTATTATCGGATTAGCGCCGTAAAATTATGACAAATATCTAAAATCAGATGATGTACCGTTGGAAATAAGTTACTCATATGAATTTCATGAGCCATATTAAGAAGAGTGAGATTTTACTTTACAGTTATTTATTTTGAAACTAAGATAAACATTATACCAATATAATTTATATTGGTAATCTAAACAATTAAATCTAGACACTCGATAGCGTGTCAAGCCAAGCTAAGGAAATAGCTGGTCAGCGCAGAGTAAATTATACAGGGTGTTGCAAAAACCGTCACAAATTTGGACATTCTTATTTAATTTTCGGGCTTAGGTGTGATATATACTTACCCTCTTTTTGCAACAACGTGTATGAATTTAAAGATTCATTAAATGTATTGAAAGTGCTTCAGTTCAAAGTACCTACAGGAAAAAACTAGGTAGGTAGTATATAAACCGGTGCTCGCAAAATATCCAAAGCTTTTTAAATCGGTAAATGGGCTAAAATAGAGAATAACTGTTGGGTTTAGCGATCAAAGAAAGAAAAATGTGAAAATACATGAAGTACAAAAAACAGGGCGACAAACTCGCACGAGTTGGATCACACATGAAGGGTTTATTAAATGGTACATATATTTATCATCATCATCACAACCCATTACTTCCCCACTGCTGAGGCACGGGTCTCCTTCCAATGAAGGAAGGGTTTAGGCCTAGTCCACCACTACATATATTTATATAAAAGATATAGCAATAAAATAAATAAGAAGTAAAACATAAAATATTAATTTTCCAAAACATGTATTTTCTTACTTTTCACAAATTATCTATGAAAAAAGTTATGTTTTCTGTCTTTTTACATGGCACAACTACGTATTGATTTAATTAGATTAGGTTTATCCAGTTTTAAATTTTCCTCACTTCGTACTATAGAACTACTTGTCTAATTTAATGCTTATAATGTAATATGTATGTTCCTGAATTTCGGGCTACGCAACCCAAAAAATATCAACAACATAAAACAATAATTCACGTTTGTAATCCCTTACGTGGATATCGCAAACATGGATTCCGTTTTTTTTTTTTTACTTTGCGGTATTTGTTAGTTCCCACTCTACACGTATAGTACGGTCAGGTTTTTATGCCTTTTACTACTATGTGCAATTCAAACTCTAAAGCAGAGCTTTTACAAATTATAGCGTACCTTATGAGATTCTTCAGAGGAGACTCGAGCATAGGTAGCATCTCTAGCTTGCATCGCATCGCATGTGAAAGCCTAAACCACCACAAACAGTTTGTGTGGCCACTACAACCATGCTTCCTCATTCTCATACCCACACTTTAAACTTGTGAATTACCTAGTACATGTGAGTACCCCTTTCAAGGGTGGGGGTAAAAATATAGTCGATCGTCCTTGTATAGAAGTAGGTATATCGCACCCTCTTAATAGCTCTTCGGAGGCGATAAATCGGCTATCATCCCCTTTAAATTGACCCGGCTGACATGGATGAAAAAACGTGCTGAATTATGGGAAAAAATCCGAGACCAAAAAAAGTTGAATGGGACTTAAAAGATACATAATATAACAATTATATAAACGCACTTATTAATAACGATTCAATAACAACAGCTTTTTAAATTGTTGGTGAAGTATCAATATATATTTTATAAAGAATTTGTTTTTTACTAAAAAGTGTACTCACCTACAAAAAGCCCCAACACGAGTACTAGGGACATGGCGTCTGGTCTAAACGTTCATAGCACTGCAAACTATTTCCTCGCACTATGCATCACACTTTTCCGCTCAAACTACCCGAGAGCTCCATTGCCATCCATCATCCTCAGTTTCCACCATAAATAATAAATATAACAAACTGTAATAAAATAACTAACAATGTTTTAAAATTAGTAAGCGCGTGAATCCACGGCTTCCATGAATCCAACTGTGACTGTGACGCACGGGAAAAATGCTCAAAAAGTTTTTCAACACTGCACCAATCCAGCGTACGCGATGTTGAGACACGCGGGGCGATGCGGCCTCCGCGGCGACCGAGCACTGACTGCGGCAGGCAGCATCCCTGTCTCCCCTCCCCCGCGGGATGCCCTACTCCTCACCCCTACCCCTCCCTTATCGCGATTCCGTAATTAGATAAATGTCATTGCTGTTGTCTTGGAGTTTCTTTTCCCTCCAATTTTATTCCTCTGTAATAGACTCCTTGTCTTTTAAGAACCTCATTTACGTGTTTGTCGCGAATGATATTTTTTCCCCTTTGTGATACTGAGTGCCGTGAGGAGGCGCATGTGACGGGCTGGTTTGCGGCATTTGCCGTTATTTGCGGTTCACCGATGAAAGGGCCTAATGGTTTGTTTATGCGTGCGAGGATGGGACGCCTCTTTTTCATGTTTTACACGGGTTTTTTTTGTAAATTAGCAATTTTTCGGGTGCCTATTTATATCGTTTTTCATGTGACCATCAAACAGTAATCGCCTACTGCTGGACATAGGGCTGTTGATGAGGCTACAACAGACCACAGGGCAGCCTTAACTACGCGATGTTTCCCCTCTATTGTTCTTCACTCGAGAACTCCAACGGTTATCGGATCTCCTGCAGGTAGTTCCGGCTACAGCCACTTCAGCTTTCATAGGAACTACTCATTCCTGATAATACGCACCAGAATCATAGATATATGAATAGCACGCAGTAAATGTGTGTATTGTAAATGGGAGCTACTAACTAGCAATCAATACAGAACGCTCCTCTGCCTTTACAAATTGGCAATGCATGGCCCGACTTGAATAGCCTATAGAATAATGATAGGTACATGAGCCTACAATAGTCACATAGTTTCATGTATCCTTCCCGAATATTGTAGCGGTAGAATTTGAAATTCTGTCGGCATTTTGTAGCCTAAATTTGGCAGATTATTTTGGTTCAATAATATGCCGACAATTTATGATGACTATCGGCCTGTACAATGTGTAATGATTGCTTTACAATATTGAAACAAAACATTGCGTATTCCGACATAGTAGGACTAGAATAACATATAAAATAATTTTAGTAAGTTTTTTCTAGCAATTTACTATCAGTTCAGGTTCAGTGGTATACTGAAATGTTAGTGCTTATTTTATTTGTATCATGTTGGAGTGCCTTAAGATGAACAAAAGCTCACTCGAAGACAATAAATATTGTTTATGAAGCTGTGGTTTTAATAAGTACATGTATAATTCCATTAATTTTAAAGTTTTTAGTTGGTAATATTCTGATTCGCTGCTAAATATACTAAATATTGCAGATGGCTTCATAAAGCCTCTTCTGTTTTCCTTTTCCGTTTAGGAGTAATTTGGTGCTATTATCCATGGAACATTTTCATTGCTCGTGAATATATGTCTTCTTTACATACTCGGCATACTTAGCTCTTCCAAAGTTCAAAGGTGTAAAAAAGGTCTGATGACTATGACTACTAAGACTAAGCTAGTGGAAAAACTTCTTTCACCATTTTAGTTATAGGAAATATAACTTTTCCGTGTGTGCTTATAAGTAATACGTATATAATGGCCAATCCATATTTGAACTTATCACTTATATGGCATATTCTTATCGTATATCGATAAAATATAGAGTTCATTCACATTTAGAGTCTTTCGTCGATATTATTTATTCAGACAGAAACGTATTATTCATTACATTTTTGATAGGAGCTCCTGAACAGGTTTCCGTAATGGGCTATTCAGAAAAATATCTTCGTACAAAATGTGAATTAATAAATTACAATAATCCTAAAGTAAACTTAATTAAGTAATAGTTCAAAATCGATATTTACTTTCTACTTTTCTACAAAAGTATGTATGTGTTTTGTATGCCACGTATGAAGAAGATGATACATAGGTACTGTTTTTTTCGTGCAGTGACCATACAGAGATATTAACATTAAAAAAAACAACTCTTGTGACTCTACCCTAAGCGGAAATAAAATATAGTAAGTATACGTTTCAAGTTAATAAAATATATACTTAATACTGTTACTCCAATCGCACACTCAATGATTTCAATCAAAGTACTCTTTAATATTTATTCGCCTGAAAACGAACGGTGAGGACCTGCCTGAAAATATTCACGGTTCACGCTAATGCCGTGAAATGTTTAGCGTAGCGGCGGCTGAAGCTGAAGGCATCGCCTGAAATAAACTTGCTGTGGTCTGAATTTGGCTGTTTGAGGATGACCCCCGAGTCACCCGCTTTAGGCTTAGTATACCCATATAGCAACATCCTGTACTCGTATACAGGGTGATTCGGAGTGTTACGGAGCTCTTCATTCTGAATAACTTTTGTTATAATGACCTTGGGATATAACGAAAAAAAAGATGCTTCCCCATACAAAAATTGGTTGTTTACGTGACACTGTGTATGGGGAGTAGATATTTTTTTTTCGAGAATATCCCAAGGTCATTATAACAAGAAGAAGAGCTCTGTAACATACTTCCGGATATGCACCTACGAAAGACTATACTATATATATAAACAATATAGAGGCATAATACAGGGTGAGTCTTTCGTAGGTGCATATCCGGAAGTATGTTACAGAGCTCTTCTTCTTGTTATGCCTCTATATATATATATATATATATTAGTAGGTACTCGTAATGAAAATTTAAACTCGAGTTGGAGTCTGATATAGTCGCAGTGGGGTCTTTACCTGATACAGACATACCTACTTATAAATCATTTTTTTCAGTAAGCATTTACTGAGTTCCGTAGCACGTTGAATATCGCATCGCATGCCAGCGTTTCTGACTCGCAACTTGAAGTGTTTGCGCGAATCGAAACGGCGCTTTTTAATGGAACTACGCTTTTCAATCAGCCCGCTTCTTTGAAACCTATACCTACTGTCTGCTACCCACATCAGTGACGTACTTATCCTAACTAATATTATATCCTAACTAATATTATAAATGCAAAAGTAACTGCGTCTGTCTGTCTGTCGGTCTGTCTGTCTGTCTGTTACTCTTTCACGCCAAAACTACTGAATGGATTTCAATGAAATTTAGTATACATACGGTCTAGACCCTGGGAAAGAACATAGGTTACTTTTTATCCCGGAATTCCCACGGGAAAACTTTTTAAGGCGAAGCGAAGCGCGCGGGAACAGCTTGTCAAGTATATTTTATTTACACACCTACGAGTATGTCAAGGTTCTTGAGCCAGAGGAATAATTACCAGTAATTAACAACTTCTAAAATAAAAAATATGTACGATTTTACATCATGAAATTTTAAATAATGTATGTTAGCAAATATATTTTGTTACTTACTATTTATAGATAATGGTATCTCGCATAAAAAATGGATTAAATCAATCCTGAATCTAGCAGCAAACTTGACCAATTTTAATTGGACCGGCTTCAATACCTGTCACTCAGCTGTCATTGACGACGTGACAGTGACAATCGCGGCCTCGAATTGTAACACACCAAAATACAGGGTGTTCAACGGTCCCCGAAAGTGACAAACACATGAAACAGGAATAAATCATTCTTTATATGTTACGGAATCGCCGTCCGCAAAAAAATGCCAGGAAGTCCTCTATCACCCTGTTTAGTATTATTAACCCAAACGCTTAATATAAGATCGCTTTAGAACCAACCGCATCTAAAAAAAATACAGATAAACAAAGCAATAAATAATTAACTTTAATTTTGAAAGGAAGCAAAATCTGTTTATATCGTTTAAAATTCAAACGACACAAATAGATATATAAATTCACTAATATATTCCTCCTCAATATATAATTAATCTTTGCATTTTCGGCTAAGTTAAAAACCCTGGTGTAACTGTCTGCACTGTTTTATTTTCTCAATAAATCCTTGCGTTACGCCGTTGCTACTGCTTTTTTATGTTAATCCCGGCTGTGATGTAAGATAATATCATATTTATAGTGCTAAAACAAGACTGTTGGAATAGACATACATAAATCAGAATGTTTCTCCTCCTTTTATTTGTACTGTTATATGTTAATACGCCTTTTTTGTATGTATTATAACTATAAAGAAAAGATTGGCTAAGCATAAGCCTCTCTAAATACAGCATATATCATTGTATTCGAAGAACCGATAAGTATTGGGGTTGATCAGTTTTGTCTTTTAACTATTTCTGATATGCATTTAGTTGGTACCGAAGGTACCGTGGGTATTTCTGATATGCATTTAGTTGGTACCGAAGCTATTAAATCTTCTGGAGTTGATGTCAAAGGAAAAAATTCTTAAGTACTCATTACTTAAACACTTCTTTTGAGAACTACTTTTGTTTAAAGTTTAAGATAGTATATTTCCCTTGAGAATATTACATCAACATTCACTTAAAATATTAACCTAATTTTCTTATTAACAATTTACGATTGTACTTCATGCAAACTGAACGCGCTACGAGCTACGAGCTACGAATTACTTGCTACGAACAACGCGCTACGAACTGTTCATGTAAGGTTGAAAAGCTGCCCCTACAAGAGATCAGACCCCTTAGCATGAATTTTCATCGTGAACGTGAAGTAGAATTCATCGAGTAATTTTGTATGAAAATATGAACAGCGCCCCTGGCGGTCGGTAGCAGAACTAAAATTTCCCTACAAAATTCATCGAGTAATTTCACGTAACGTTCACGATGAAAATTCATGCTAAGGGGTCTGAATACTTTTCGACTTTGCGATCGTTTTCCAATACATTCATAAACTTTGTTCCTATATTATGTTTTGAAAATACATAACTATGACATTATATTCAATGTACGTTGGTTCATAGTCATTGTCACACTGTGGTCAGCTGGCGGACGGCAGGAAATGAAAGATGTCGCCAGCCGCGATCAGGGGAAGGCTTTTCATGTTAAAACTAACGCTTTAATGCTGTATAATTCAACTAGAAGTTTAGTAAATAAACAAAAGTAATACCTATCTACATAGATTAAAATAACTAGCAGTGCTAGTAAACTTTAGACAGTATAATCTAATGTACAACATAATATGTAGGTATATACTAATCTCCGCATTCGTAGAAAGTTTACAAGAGGCATGCAAGCATCATCGTGATACTCGAAGTTTGACTTTTCAAAGTCTTTGTATGTTTGCCCCTTTCTGTTCGGATACTGTCAAAGCAATGCAGCAATATAAGTAAGCGTCCGTCTATCAGTATCGTACGTATCGGACCAAACGGTCATAAATGTATGGAGAAACGGCGTCGGCAACGCCGATGAAGTGGACGCATTGGTGTGAATTTCAATACAAATAATGCTTAATGCGATGCGTCCGTAGCGTACGATGCGAAAGGTGGACGCTTATACCATAAGGTCGATCTTAATTTAAACTTCTTTCTTGCAACTCAGCGTAAGAAGAAAAATTATAAATAAAGTATTAATCCAATCACTTTGAACTCACAAAAGTGTAACTCGAATAAGAATCCACAGCGAAACCCAAGTAAATGGGTGCACTTCCCGAGTTGGAATAGTTTACAATAGCAAGAATGGAGGTTTTACACTCAATGAAAATGTGCGAAGAAATTCTAAACTTGCTCCTTTCAGATTTGTGAATGTTGGTACTCAAACACCATTCGAAACCTTTTGGAAGGCGTTAGAAAATCAATTGTTGGTAATAAATATAAATTAATAGGTATTATACCTACGTATTTATGGTTTTGGAATAGGCTACTTTCCTATATTTAAGTTTTTAGCTTGGATTAAAATAGTATACATAAATATGAACTTTATGAAAAAGGTTGCCTTTACTTATATCTTGTGATGTTTTCACTCGTTACTCGAGTGAGACGGCAATCTCCTCTCAGGATATTACCTCTACACAGTGATAAGTTAACACAACATGATCCGTGTTTTAGTTCAATCTTGAATTTATAACTTAATGGGAGAGGCGAGCCCGCGAGCTGTGCCTTTTCAAAAAGTTTTCCCGTGGGTATTCCGGGATCAAAAGTTGTTTCTATGTTAATCCAAGCTTTCAGTTTTCAGCCTACCAAGTTTATTGAAAATCTTTTGAGTATCAGTAGTAATATAGTTTAATCCCACAGGTAACCATTATCCTGACATTGTGGAACAGACCCTTTGACAAGCAATACGTATAAGTATTACGATCCATACTCATAAGACTAAATTACCTATCCATTTATTGATATCAGACGTAATTATGTATTTATATTCATAGACACTACACCTATTACAAATGATAACTTTCTCCCCACAGCGCGACTGGACCGAGCGTGCAACGATATAAAGTATACAGTATAAAGGCAGGTGCACACTGAGCGCGGGATTGTCTGAGACGGTTTCATTTCCGGTCGCGCGGCTCCGCCTGATCTCCGGACACCGACAACCTGACACCGCAGCTGGTTTTTCCGCTTTTCACCGGTGAGATCGTCCGGGTTTGTTATATTTTATGAAATAAAAATATGCTTATATCAGGCATAAAAATCTGTGGAACTATACATATTTTATACTAATGCATACTGTTAATAACAAAACAGTGAATATTTTGTAAAGTTTATTTAATTTTGTATGCATCATTGAAAAAGAGTTTTTGACATTACGCGACAGTAAGGTCAAGATAAATAGTCGTTGCTTAGCACTTGCTCAAACTAATGCTTAGCCAAGTACGACTTCACCTGAACTAAGTCGAGTTGCAATGCGTCTCTAAAATAGACACTACATAGCGTCTGCTCGGCTAAGTCACTGGCTTAGAACCTGTTATGTCAAATCTGCGTCAAATGTATATTTATTTATCTGTGGTCATAGTTTCATTCCGTAGTTTTTTAGCAAATTTGGTATAAATGTGCCTGAGAGCATAGAATAATAATTTCCTGAGAGTGTGGCAGTTAGTTTAGTTTCGTCTATTTATCTTGGCCTAATATTTGTATCTTCTGTAAGTGCTACTTACAAAATCTGTTGATACTGACAAAATTATGGAAACATCTGCAGATTCTACTGATCACAAAGTTATCGAATATAAAGCCTATAGAGCCAAAATTAACTAAGACATTTGTCCTAAGTTGTTCTAACCGCAAGATACGGACTCATTATGCAATAAAACGTTATAATAGTCGCAAAAGGAACAAACCTTCTCTCCCACTTTACAGCAAAAGATATATTGCTATTATTGGGTTAGAATAATGCAGCTTTTAAACGACTTTACGCGGATCGATCGTATGAGTTATGGTCTCGCTGCATATTGTTTGCCTTGTGTCTGTAAGTATATAAATGCATAAGTACTGTATTGCCACACAAAGTTTAGACCTGGTTTAAGTGATGTTAATACGTTATTTGACAGTGCTGAACATTTGTTTTACGTACACGTACTACACTTTTTGTGGTGAAGGACATCAGAGTTGAACTTTTTTTTCCATTTTTGTTTATTTATCTTCTACAACTAAGATACAGCGTTAATAATAGTAAGAACACTGATTGTAGGTAGCAGCAGTAGGTGGTGCGAATGCCAGCAATGGCACTTGTATGTATAAAAGATACTACTATTGTTTCTTGGATTTACGAAGCAGCTATGGCTGTCCCCTCTTTTCAAGAGTGGGGATATGGAGGACCCTGCAAATTTCAGACCTGTCTCGGTTCTTCCAGTTTTGAGTAAAATATTTGAGAGGGTCATACTCAATCAGATGCTTTTGCATTTCAATGAAGCTCGATTGTTTCATAGCCAGCAGTATGGTTTTACAAAAGGCAAATCAACAACCGATGCCGGTACTGCGTTAATTAAGCACATATTTGACGCCTGGGAAGACCATCACGATGCTATTGGAGTCTTCTGTGATCTGTCGAAGGCGTTTGATTGTGTAGACCATCAGACTTTAATTTCGAAACTGAGATACTATGGAATAGGAGGAAAGGCTTTAGATTTGATAGCTTCATATTTAGACAAGAGGCAACAAAGGGTCGATATTAACAATACTAAATCACAGGGGGCTCATGTAAAGATAGGCGTCCCTCAAGGATCTATTCTAGGACCATTTTTATTCCTCATTTATATTAATGACTTGCCTTTTATGGTTGGAAAATTGACTAATATAGTTTTATTTGCTGACGATACTTCTTTGCTTTTTAAAGTTAAAAGAAGTGAAAATAATTTTTATGAAATTAATTCTATTCTATCTGACATACACGATTGGTTTACCGTAAATAATCTTTTATTGAATTCTAAGAAAACGAAATGTATTAAATTTACACTGCCGAATGTTAGACAATGCGATACTAACATTATTCTAGATGGGAATAAATTGGACCTAGTTAATGATACTGTCTTTCTTGGTATGACTATAGATTCAAAGTTGCAGTGGGGACCTCACATTGCCAAATTGGCTGGAAGGTTGAGCTCCGCAGCTTTTGCTGTACGGAAAATTAGACAACTGACCGACGTTGAAACCGCCAGATTAGTTTACTTTAGTTATTTCCACAGCTTATTGTCGTATGGCATTTTGCTTTGGGGTAGAGCCGCTGATATTGAAACTATATTTGTATTACAGAAAAGAGCCATCCGCTCTATATACAAACTTGGTTCCAGGGATTCATTGAGAGAACTATTTAAAGAAATTAACATCCTTACAGTTCCATGTCAGTTCATTTTTGCCAATTTAATGTATGTACGAAAGAATATTTCCACTTTTGATACAATTGGCAGTAATCATGACATTAATACTAGGAACAAGCATAAATCGTTTTTAGGGTACTGTATTAGATTTTATAATAAGCTTCCAACAGAAGTTGCTCAAATGCCAGAGAATAAGTTTAAGTGTTACATTAAAGAGAAACTCAGTAAAAAAGCTTATTATAAAATTGATGATTACTTAGAGGACGTTAATGCATGGCTGTGATAAGTAGTTAGCTCTGCTCATATTATTATAATAATTATTATTAAGCTTATATGTATTGTATACCAACTAGTTTTAAGTCTTTTTTTGAAAAGATGGCTCAGGAGTTTCTTGCCTCCGTTCTTCTCCTTAGACAGAAAGAGCCCCCCCTTATCCGAACGGAGAGTAATTTGTAAAAATTGACGTTCATCAGAAAATTTTATATTTGTACGATGAATAAAAAATTTTGACTTTGACTTTGACTTATTATGCATGTCAGGGCTAATTATAATTTACCAGTGAAACCAGAAATCCAATGCACCTTTGCCTACTTAATATCATACAATGCTATTACTTTATCTGTGGGGGTGTAAGTACCTGCAACTGGCTCTCTCGAGTGGAACCTTTGTGCATATCCCCAAGGTCTAAACTGCCTTCCTAAGCTTGGACCATTTCCCACCACGCTGGTCCACTGAGGATTGGTGGGTTCACATATCTAGATGTGCCAAATCTAGATATGCAGCAGGTTTCCTCATGATGTTTTCCTTCACCGTAAGAGCGATGGTATATATTGTACTTAAGTTAAAAGAACTCATTGGTACATGTCAGCGCCGGGATTTGAACCCGCATCTCTTGCGTGAGAAGCGGGCGCTTACCCGACTGAGCTACCATCACTCACCGCAATATCATACAATATGCGTGTGGCGTGTATACTTGTGTTTGTAGCTGATCAAAAGTAAAAGTACCTAATTTTTCATTTCGTCTTCGCCAAGTGACGCTTCAAGGGCGCCGATCGACATCCGACGCGATACGTCAGCTCTCCTATTCAGAACCGCTATGCATTTGTGAGGCGATGGTTAAATAAAGTAATTTTGTTTTCTATTATAAGTAGTCGTATTTAAACCTAATGCACCGATTTGAAACTAATGAGCTTTTTTGTACCAAAATTTATTAAAAAAAAATTTTTTATTCGTGTACAAATACAAAGCAATCTATGTATCTAAATTTATGAACTCTCTTCAGAAAAAGAGTTCTTTTATGAATTTGAAGTCAATCTGTAAGTGTGTCTATTTAATTACTAACTATATAAAGGTAGGTAATAGTGAATTCGAATAAATATATTATAATTTATTTATAACAAAGAAAGAAACATTTAAATGACACACTGAACAATAAAAACAGAAACAAGAAAGAAAAAGAATACTACAAAAAAATATAAAAAACAGAAAATTATTAAATACAATACAATACAATCAAGCAATTTTGCTGTCCAGAGCGTCAAAACGGCACCAACTCAGCATGTGCTGTGGCCAAAGATAAGACATATCTTACAGCTACAACTCATCGAAACGCGGTCACATGGACTAGGTTATCAATTTCCACAACTGACATCTGCCTAGATATAGGAATGCTGCGAACCGAATAGAATCAGACTGGACAATCTAGACACGTCATCCGTTATCGTCACGGCGCTGTCTGTCCTCGTCACGGGGCAAGGACGACCTCAGGCTCCTCCACTCGATTTATCTTCCAAATTGAATCGTCCAGAGTGAATCTGTGATATGGTGACATTTTACTACATAGTTATTGATTATAATTTATCAGTAGTACGGGTTTTTGTTTATAAGTAGTGTAACTTTGTGTAACACTAACTGTAAAATTGGGGGTGAGCTGCAGCTGGCTAAAGACCATCGGTGGCCGACTTTGGTAGGAGGAAAATAGAACATACTGATTGCATACAGTCAGTCTTACTAAGAGTTGTTAGGAAATAGTATGCAAATAAGAAGAAAAAAAATCGAATTATCTATCCTACGTCATATCGTCGAGAACCCTTAAAGCATGAAAGTATTCATTTGGATTTAGATAGGTACTTCATAGCAAATCATGACACAGGTAAAATAGGTATAAATATCGATGTGTAAATTTTTGACCACGTAAGCAAGGACTATTAGGATATTACTCTATGATAAAAGCTCCTTACATAAACATGATGTGCTTGACAAAACCCACCCCTCCTAACAACACTGCTACAATTACTCCACAACTTTATACAACCAAAATACTCCTGGATGGGTTCTCATTCGACCGCCCAAAGCTCATTTTCTGTTGACAAAAACGAAAAACAAAGTTTCAAAAGATTTTTGCAGCGAACAATGGGAAATATTCGTGAAATTTGCGAATGATTTCGACATACAATGTTACTTTAAAGTTGTTTTCTTTGAATACTGTCACGGTCGCTGCCCCGGGGCGCATTGTGCCATCGGTACTTTGTAAATTGCGAGTTACTGCTGAAGGTATTCTATGTTTGTTGGTTTTTTTAGGAAAAATATTTAAGTACTCAGGGTCTATTGTCGACCATTCGCCTTTAAAGTCACTGTTAGTCGCGCGTCATAAGTCATAAGCGTCTAACTCAATAGAAACAGCGAACATTATGCAATAAATTTAACACTAGACTGAATAAACGAATGGCTGAAAGTTGGCTTCCTTTACATTTTTTAAAAGTATTTATTTACTTTTTTTACCTATATTTCTGATCCATTGTCAGCACCCGACTTATGGCCAAATGGGCACAATATGCATAGGTACTTTTAATTGTACATTGCTCGATGAAATATGATTGCCTCTATAAATTGTACTAGAAGAGATAATCATTACGACAGGCAGCCTAATCGCTAAAAGCAATCATTTACTGCTACAACATAATCCAGCTCCCATCGTAACACGGAACGACGTAAAGCCAAAACTGCAATCAATTAGAGGCCGATTCTGGGCCCAATAAAAGGGGAATAAAATCACACCCCTAATTTGTCCCACTCCCACTAGTAGAACAGTCAAATAATGGAGAAAAGCTGTATTTGCAATAGTATTTTTACCTAACAAAAGTTACCAAAACCAGACATCGCTTTTTCTTGTGTAAAAATGGCATACTTAATCTTGGCAAAATGTTAGAACTACTTAGGTAGGTTTTTTGTTACTTGTTAAAAACATAACACATACATAATGATATTATATAAGTGAATCCATTCAAAGATATATAGGTTAATGACGAAGCTATTTGTGGATCGTAGATTTTGAACTGAATTTTTACATTAAATATGCTTAAAAATACCTATATTCAAAGATTGCCTGTCAGACATCGCTTACGATATAAGGCCCCCTTTTTACCCTTATTAAGTTTCAACTTGTGTAGGTATTTTATTAATTAAGTATTTTCGGTGTACAAATACAAATGTACAAAAGAGTACTCTCTCATCTTGCAAAGGTGTACAAACATAATTTATTTATGTGTATTGTGTATATACGTATTTGTAAGTTGTGTTGTGAGTGTGTCTCATTCTCATCAGCCTTACTAGCACGGGGAGCATTTAAGACGTGACGTGACAAAAGTTCTCCGCCGCACTCGCTATTGAGGCCGCGTGATATGAGTGAACGCGATGCAAAACTTTTTGCCACGTCTTAATTGCTAACCTTTCTGGGCCGTACTTACATCTTCTTTATTTCCCTGTTCCCGCCCACATTACAGGCCGCAATAAAGGGCTACATTAAACACGCTCAATTACACACGGCGTAATCTATCGGAAACTATTGCCGTATTTTTAAACTCATTTATTTGTAAGTAGGTTGCAATACCTTTATTAGTGTTGTTGCAGTAGTATGGCACCCCAGAGGTAGGTAGATATTGGTGAATCCTAGTTGGTATCGGTGACAAAAGGAAAAAAAACGGATTTTAAAAATATCGCCAAATAACACTGCCCAGCTCAAAATATAACCCTTTTATATCTCTAGTCCATCCATCCAAAGGTTGTCTGGAAGAGATCGCTATAAGCGATAAGACCGCCTTTTGCACCCTAGTTAAGTGTCTATGTAAAATTGTTAATCATTTCTTGGTGTACAAATAAAGAGTACTCTATCTATCTATCTATCTATATAACATGGATACATAGGTGGAACGTGAATTATACTTACGTTTTTATCGGAGTGCATCGATAAAAAAGCCGTACATCCTGCGGCCGCTACATGGGTTCGTTATCGATAAACTCGTTTAATCTGTCTGTATTCCATCAATCAAGCGCTTTATTTATGGCGAATCACGATTATAATGACGTTTGTCTACGTCGATGACGAACTCGTGTAGCGGGAGCAGGTGTAGATAGAGAATTAGGTATGTAAGAATATTTCCATTTCAGATTTTACGTAGAATATTGAACCGTAGAGTTACAACTTACTACCACTCATTAATCCCTTGAGCATATTTAGCAAATAATATTGTTTGTCGGCAAACCATCGCAGAACGTATTGAATTTTGATATTATTATACAGGGTGTCCTTCAAAATTATCTTCTCGTTGCAATACGAAAGGGGAAGCACACACTTAGAAACACATCAGACATCAGTATATTAAATTGAGCATTAGGTATGTTTTTTTTTCTTCTGTTAGATAATAATGGGTTGTTATATTGTATGCATGTCTGTGTGTTGGTGACTATATAATCTTATTGATAAAACCTGCACATCTGACCACCCACATGTAGATGTGCAAAGTCACCAACCCCCGAAAAAAACGCACTCACGCCTTGTACTAATGTACTCCCTTGCGGGGTAGGCAGAGGTGCATTGCTGCACCCACTTTTCGCCAGAGTGTTATGTTAGTCCCAATGTAATAGGGGGCGGGCCTATTGCCATTTTACGGGCACATCCAAGACCTTAGAACAAATATCTGTGTTTAAACAAATATCTGTCCCAGCCGGGAATCGAACCCGGGACCATCGGCTCAGTAGTCAGGGTCACTAACCACTACGCCATTCGGTCGTCGTCATATTACTGAAACGTAACTATAGCTTAACCATTCCAATTCCATCATCCCTCCATACAGCATCCTGTACCCGTGTACCCAGTATCAATGTTTGACAATACGTCCTGAAATTACCCGCCAGTACAGAGCCCGCTCAGCAAACCTCAAGACAAGGCACGAGCCTCACGGAGCCATCCCCTAATTGAGCGCAGTACTCGGGAGCAGAACTACTGCACTCAGTGGCTTTAATAACTGTCTCGTTGGACCTTGGTGTAGAACCCAGAGTATTTAAAAAGGATTTTTTTTACGTGAAACATTATTTTTTTGGCAATTATGGTATGGGTATATTATAGGACTTTCCGGCAAATGACGCGCCCTAAAGCTGCATACAGACCAGCCCAACAAACGCCCAAAGATGGATATTTATCATACATAAGGGCAGATTGCAGCAACGAAGGTCAATGAAACCCATTCGTTGGTGTTCGTTTGGCCGGCCTGTACGCTGCTTAACGCAATCATAATAGTGTAGCTAGCTGTGCCATGTAACGGTTTATTATTATTTTGAAAAGCGAGTGGTTGAGAATAGGCCACCTGGGCTATAAACGCAGAAAAAGCCATAGAGATTGCGATAACAGCAGCTTTGTGCTTCTACGATAATACATTTTCTAAAAAAACATTGACTCTTATTTTATTTCAATTCCTATTTACATTATTTTTTATATTACACATCAACAATAATAATTTTATATTCACCTTAAATTATTGTAGCCATAACTTTAACTAACATCCCAATGGATTTAAGAGTCCCGAAAATTTTATGCCACAAATAATATTTAGCATAAATTTTATTTAGGCCTAAAGTAGTTATTATGATTATTTTCCCTGAGGTCCAACTATAACGACCTTATAGGTACCATACACATTTAGGCACTTAAATTTGAAGCCGAAATGCGTTGTAAAAGTTTCCAGTCTCAGTTGAAATTGTTCCCGAGGGATCTTATAGTTCTGTATCTAAATATCTCTCCTCAAAATAGCTAATATTCATTGTATTGAAACATAAAAGTAGTAGGTACCTACTTGAAATACTAGTGCGACTCTTGCAGTCGAAATAAGTATGTTTTAAAGCAAGTTTTTAATGTTCTTGTGGTATACATATATGATGGCACATAGGCCAAATTCGGCATTTTTGTCGTTATAAATGCCATGGAATTTTTACGATGCATCCCTTATAAATAAAGCTTTTGGTTCCATATTTTAAACCGAATATTGGCCTCGTAATGTTTCTTTGCGGACAGTTCCGGACAACATCGACGAATTATTGCAGTGACCGGGCTAAGATCGGCATTTTTAAAACTTTTACTCTATATCTTATAGATTAACCCCCTTATTCATAAAAAAAAGTTACTGGACGCTTTAGGCCTGGGTCTCCTATTTACGCCGCAGGTCGCGTCCAGCGTCACGCCGTAGGCCGCGTCACGATGCTCACTATAGAAATGTATTGATGCGGTCTCCCTTACACGCCGCGTTGGCGCGTAGATGTAGTGAGCATCGTGACGCGGCCTACGGCGTGACGCTGGACGCGACCTACGGCGCGTAATAGGAGACCCGGGCCTTAGCTATTGAACTGTTTTGTCACTCTTGACAGAGAACAATTTGTTCTTTAACAATATACGAACAAGGTGGTGTGTTAGTGCAAAAATGAACGTCTCGAAAAATAACACCCCACTTCTGCCACTGAGCTCTTATTTTGAATTAGTTGTGTTAGAAGATTTGTGACTTTATTTATTGGTTGAACAGTTTGACAGTAAACTACAAGTACCTACTAACAGTTTTTGGTTATAATTTGTATGTGACTCACCATCTCTTTTGTATATTTAGGGCGTCTTGCACAACAAAGTTAAATAAAATGACAGTATAATGTCAGAGCAAGAGGTCATAGATTTAATTTTATTTAACTTTGTTGTGCAAGACGCCCTTAGGGTCACATTTACCAAACGCTAAACGTATTTAAAATTTAAATACTTTTGTACTAACTGACAGGCGTTTGACAGGCTATTAAATATGTTTAGCGTTTGGTGACTTTTGGTATAAAATGGGAGAATGTCGCAGCCGCTACCCAAAATAAAGCTACATAGAGAAATCAGAATGTTTGTATGTATTTACCTACGTATATAATGTCCTTGAATGTGTGACGTATCAGCTTGTTGCACCCAATCAATTAACCATACTGATTGAACAATCAATAGGTTTATTGACAGACACGACCGACACAATTTGATTTCAATGCGAACATCAATTATTGGGCAAGTCTGGAGGTCTGGCATCACGCCGTCTTGTGTTCTGTAGAGTCAACTTAGAGGATAAGTATGTCTAGTAATAATAATTATGCTTTGTTATAAATTGGTTATACTATAACCACTCATTGGTTATACTATGTCCAGCAGTGGATGATTATTGGCTGATGATGATAACGACTCAATCAGAGGCTCAAGAGATTGATCCTAAAAGTTACAGATGAAAGAAAGATGTTTTGGAGAATATTTTAATGGTTAGGTACTCATATTATTATGTTATGTATGTATGCCACCCATCGCAAACAGTTCGATCCTAAGACTCATGTGTGGTCAAGTTATAAGTATGAATCAAATTAACATTTTATCGGCATAATGGTATGAATTTCGTCATGAACGTGTCAGTGAATCATAAAGTGTTTTCGCTGGGGTAGGTACCTATCTCTTTTGGATGAAAAATGGTAAGCTCTTTCAAAGTTCATAGAGGTTTTTTTTTAAAATAATTTAAGTACCTACCTACGTTCTGAAATAGCAGCATCTGAAATAGAAACATTAGTTACACAGTTAAATATGTAACAATTTACTAACTAGTTTGCTTTAAAATAACCTCGAATGTGGAGGCCTGAATAAGTCTAAAATGTCGCGGTTTGTTGCAATTTGCTCCCATTTTGATGGTAATTCGGCGGCCCCGTCGAAACTGACCACAAACTATAAATGTGCCTCGTTTCCTGTTGTATTCAATAAAACTTACTAAATTGCATGTTTTTCGTGCGTTTACGTGTAGGTTAATGTAACTGAAGAGATTCTAAAAGGTTTATAACAATATATTAGCTATCTTTCTTATTAATTAGTCAAAAAAAATCGAATTAGTCAGTACAATCAAATATCCGGATAAAAAGTAAATAAAGTTTTAATTGCATTATGTATATATTAATTATGTGTTTATTTTGCTTACGTAGTAAAAACAGTAAACTTAACAAATAAGTAACTTTAAATATCCATATTATCTTTATGTGCATGTAACACAATACTTTATTTACTACCAACCGAACCAATTCTTTTTTATATAAATATTCGTAGTAGAGTAGCGTCACCAAAAAAATAAGCCTCAATGTGGAAACACTTCGTTAGCTACACCAGGGAGGTCACTCTTCATATCGAGTGCAGTTTTGTTTGGCCCGCGGTCTAACCACTGCTCTACCTCGTCGCGACTGCGTGATTTTTTTTAAATAGCGCGACGAATTTGAGAGTGGTCCCCCAGCAGCGTTTACAGGGTGTTGCAAAATGGTATATACTCGTACTAAGCCGGAAATGAAATTATACTGTCAAAATTTACAAAAATAGAATTCATTCTAACTGAAATATTTTTTTCGCGAATTTTGACATTCTTATTTCATTTTCAGGCTTATATGTAACATGCTACACACGACACGTAGGTTGCGGCATAGTATACCCTTTTTGCAACATCCTGTATGCGTATTTTCCCCATATCATCTATTCACTTCCGTGCCTGGAACTTGACCCAGGACCCTCCGATGCAGCGCACCTGGAACTCGCCCGGGGTCAGCTCGATGGGGTCGCGCGTCTTCTCGCACTTCTGGAGAATGAAGTTCAGAGACACGTAGTAGAGGAGCACCTTCAGCTCTAAGATGGCGAATCTTGAGGCTGTGGAATAAATGTAGATGTAATATTTCATCATCATCATCATCAGCCAATAACCATCCACTGCTGGACATAGGCCTCTCCCAAGGAGCGCCACAACACTCGGTCCTCGGCCTTCCTCATCCAACCACTACCCGCCACCCGCCTAAGGTCGTCAGTCCAGCGGGCAGGAGGGCGTCCCACGCTGCGTTTGCCTGTTCGTGGTCTCCACTCGAGAACTCGTCTACCCCAACGGTTATAGGTTCTTCGGCAGATATGACCAGCCCACTGCCACTTCAGCTTGCATATTTTGACAGCTATATAGGTAACCTTAGTCCTCTGACGGATAACCTCATTTCTGATACGATCCATCAGAGAAACCCCAAGCATAGCTCTCTCCATAGCACGCTGAGCGACTTTAAATCGGTGGACCAGTGATGAGATATTTGCTACTAAATAATTCAGGGAAATTAGAAAGTAGGTAGTGGAAACCGAAAATATGCTAGAATTTATCATTGACGATGTAATGGTAGTTTTTCTCTCCGTTCACTAAACGGAATTTTATTTAGAAGGGCCGCGTACGTAGTTAGCTACTGCTAAGTGGTGACTCTCCGGCGCTTTCTCGATCGGTGTAAAAACAACCACGTCTGATGATGGCTAGATAGTTGAGGCAGTGAAGCAATGGAATAAGGTAGCTTAGTACATTTACCGAAAAATAAAATCTATTCAACAGAATGAAAAAAATAGTGTTGTTCAAAATCACATCTCACCAATGCAACTCCTAGGGCCACTGCCGAAAGGTATGAATGCGGACAGCTTGATGTTCTGTTTGTTCTCGTCGCTGAAACGTTCAGGCTTGAACTTTTCAGGCTCTGGGTAGTACTTCTCATCCATGTGAAGAGAATTCACAAAGTTGAATATCACCTCGCCTTCTTTCACCTGTCATGACATACGTTTAATGTAAATATACAGGTTGGTCTAAAGGTGGTAGAGTAAGTCAAAAGGAGGGAAAAACTACAAATATCTTAAATTTTTGGGTGGAAGCGCTTTTTCGGGATCGTATTAGTGGAAAATACAAAGCTGGTATCCATGCCTTAGTGTTATTTTTTGCAACATGTTATGGCTGATGAGGATGGCCATTAGTGCTTCTACAGTTTTATCTACCTTATTTAAATAAGTAGGTACATACCGTATAGGGTTTTCCTCCTTCTCTGGGGGGAGGCAGTGTGTACGGTTTTTGGCACACTCTGTCCAAGATCAATGTAGGAGGCCACTTTCGCAGTGTTTCTAAAACAAAAATTACAGATTAGATCTTAAATGTAAAAGTAGCTAACGATGGCAATGTAACCTGTAGATGAACTTTCTTTTCTGAAGAAAGATTGTCATTTGCGTCCCGAAGTTGCGATACCGCGCCTGACGACCATAGATTTCTAATGTGTCTGATTTCATAGGATTCAACCGGTTTACGCTCTATACTTTCTATTATGTGCATATTCTATCCACTCACCGTTCAAAACCCCATCCAGGTACTTCAGCGTGGGCACCCCATCATAAGTGACGGTGCCGTGCTTCTCATGATGCTCCTTAACTTCCTGGTACAGGGTCTCTTGGACCTCGGGGTTCAAGGCCAGCTCGTGGAACGCCATGACCAGCACCGAGGCCGTGCTGTCGAAGCCAGCGAGGAAGAAGATGAAGGCTTGGGCCGCCAGCTGGTCCATGGACCATTCTGGAACAAGTGGAGCTTTTAGATGAGTTTGTTCTTTTCAACGGTGACTATATAGCACTAAAATATTAAATGTAGATTTTGTGTTAAATCGCGATTTAAGAAACGTCAGTCCATATAAATTTATGATATAAATCAAGATTTAACACTAAATCTAGATTATAATTTTGGTGCAAGTCGCCTTTAAACTATAGGTGCAATGCATGCAATAGCAATTGATGTTTTACTTCATTCCGCTCGTTATTACTTATTCAAGTACCTCATCAGGTGTAAATACACTCATACTTGAATACTTCATTAGGTCATCACCCATATTAGCGTAAATTACTATCATGAAGTTTTTCCTGATTGGATTTACAAGTAGCTAAGGAGTCACTAGTAAATATGAATTACCTATTAGTAGTCTGTATTACCTATGGTTGGTAAAAATATTGAAACTCACTTTGTACTTCCCCCTTTGGCTTCACTGCTGTTAATTCTGTTGTAGCGAATCCAACTGTATCTGATTTGTCCTCAGTCGGGCCATCCAATGTACCTAAAACAGTAAAATATTCACATCACTCCTATCACAATAAAAAGAACAGAAGCTAGTTGGTAATAATAATACAATGATATTCACTCTCTAGTACCTGTGATGTGAAGTACTCCAAAGAAAGCCTACAAGTGTTTTTTTTTCTCTGTGGGAGCCTCCCTGACTGACGTATCCACTGTATCTAATATTCGTCCTGCACACCTTAGGCAGTCAGCTACTCTATATCTAACCTGACTGACTAATCCTTTCACCACAGTAACAATCACTAGTCCAGCTCGTTACCGACTCACTAAGGAACAAAAAGTACTGTCTAATCTGATCGGGTAACCCTTCCACCACGGTGACAAACGCTAGTCTAGCTTTACCGATAAAAAAAGCGGGCTAAGTCGGCTCTTAGACGAAAAACGAAGTTTCCGAGCGTTGTTGCACCGGCCACGACTCTATATCGTTGTATTAAACGTACCGATTGCACAAAAGAGCTCGCGTGTTTTTCGTCAGTACAGAGTCTCACATCACGACCCATCACGTCCCCACTGTTAGGGCACGGGTCTCCTTCCAATGAAGGAAGGGATTATAGGCCTAGTGCAGTACCTTTAGAAGCCTCCATGAGCAGCTGGATCATGTCGGGGCGCTCCACGTTGTTCTTCTCTCGGTACTCCATGGTGGACGTCACGATGTGCTTGAAGAAGTCCAGGGAGTCTTTGGGGAATATTTGGAAACCCTGAAAATGCAAGGAGGCAAGCATTATTAACCATCACCTGGATATTGTCTGGAAGTTATTGGAAATCTGTATGAAATTAAAAGTTTGTATTAAGTGATTTGTTTTATTTTAAGTAGGTACTCGTAATATTGTATTACAGTATAGCTATAAAGTAACAGCAAATATTTGATCAGTCCGATATGGAGCACAGACAGACCAAGGCTAAAAAGTACATAGAGGTAGAAAAAAAGAGACACCATCAAAACTTAAACACATGCTAAACGCTGTGAGTTGGCTTTTTTTAAATTAAAATAAATCATGTTTCCTCTTTTACTCACGCTTTTAGGGAAAATGACGGACAGGAATATCTTCGCTTTCTGCACACTGGAGAAGTTGATGATCTTCTGTCCGTACTCATAGAACCTGTTCTTCTGGTCCTTCACCGAGTTGACCTCGATGCCGAAGGCTGTGGAGGCGATCACGTCGTTGGTGTAGCGGCGGATCAGCTCGCCAACGTTTATGTTTTGGCCTTCCGTTTCTGGAAATACATGAAAAATGTATTAGATAAATATTTGCAGAGTTTGGTTTTCAAAAATGGCTTAAAAATTTTATTCTTCTTACCTTTTTTTGGGTCCGGTGTCTTAAGTCTTAAGAAATTTCTTGTAAAACAAGGTAATTAGAGTTATAGCTTAGTGAAATTTTGAATAATATAAGTATAAGTACGCTTTTTTGTTCGCATTCTCCACTCAAGAACTCGTTTAGCCACCAGTAATGTTATTAAAATGTTACCACCGCGCATGATAAAACCATTCTGGGCATGTATTATTTAGCGACTTTGTTGGTTTGTCGTCGACACGATAAGAAGAAGAACGACCATTGCTGACTTTTTGTTTCTGAGGACAAAACCCACTTCGGGTCACCGAGACAGCGGAGTAGTAGTAGCCATCATCATCACCAACCTATAGTAGTTCACTGCTGGACATAGGCCTCCCAAAACACGCCCCTTGATGCAATCTATAGCTTTCCGCATTCAATCATTACCAGCCTTTCGCAGGTCGTCACCCCAGCTAGCCGGAGGGCGTCCTACACTACGTTTGCCTTGATGTCCACTCCTGAACACGTTTTGTCGGTTATCGGTTCTTTTAGGTAGTAGTAGTACCTTTCAGATGCTCCACGATGTTCTGGCTGGTCTGGCACATGAAGGGCACCATCTTCCTCATCTTGGAGCCGGTGAACGCGGGGCTCAGCGTCGACCGCATATGCCGCCATTTCTCACCTAAAATTTACATATTACTATTACATTATACGATATACACTCACGGGGAATGAAAAAGTCCCACGATCCATTTTTAACTGGAACTGAAAATTTTCGATGCCATGAGTATACATTAGTTTGAATGGTATTACCTATAGATAGGTAAATTGAAGAGAAAGATCGTAATTTTGAACAACTTTTGTAGACTGAATGGCGAGATTGGCGAGATAAATACCATAAGTATAATGGAAAACAGTAGCTAGGTACGTACGCTTAGCGTAAAGAGCTTGATAATTTACACAGACACACTGAAAACACTTCTATTTTCTATCACTCTTATCAAGCATCATCAAATATAATGTACAATGGGTGATTATAAATTTAATCTACAGTTTACAAGTAGCCTCTTGTACCTTCTATTTTAATATACTTAACTGTCATTACCTAACACTGCACAGGGTGGCAAAAATCAAATAGTAGGTACCCGGAAACGGTCACAGCTTTTCATCATCATAAATTTTAGTAAATTTATGACACTGCCACCACTTCAAGACTACAGGCATTTACAATCTACGAGATATCACACAAAACAAATATTCGCCTTGGCCGGGATGCGAACCCTGATCCTAACGAACAATTGTTACTAACCACTACGCCATCCCGACTATTCGTCAATACAAACAAGCATAATTTTAATAGCAGGATTAAAATGGACTGTGTGTGTCATTCTGAACAATATATTTTATCATTTTTTTATCACCACCATCAAGTAGTTATCCCTAATGGAGACAACAGTAATCGGTAGAGATTATGATGCCACATTTAAAATAATTGCGCGGTGTAGCGAAATAATATTGCACCACACAAGGAAAATACTGCGGCTGCGTGAAATCCGATGTAATTGCAGTTCATTGATCTAACGCACACAGTTTCTAATAGATCTATATCCAATTTGCATTTATCAGTAAAATATTATGACATGTTTGTGGTTCTTTTGTCGTCCTTCGTCCGGAGAGCTAATAATGTCCTGTAGGTTTAACTTTCACCAACCTTAAAATGAGATTGAATCTATTACAGTCATGCTTTGATGTTTTAACAGTACGGCTATCTTCCCAGTAGGCTAACTGTTTGTTTATTTACGTACGTGGGGTAAGCGCAAAACTACCAAATTTTGAAAACTCGGCATACCAAACCGATAGGCCGCCGCCGCCGCTAAATCAGTCGACAGTAAACTGTTTGCCTACTGGAAATGCAGTCCTTATTCATAAAAAAATCTCATCTGAAAGTACACAAACCTTGCATAGAAAACAAGCTCTCAGAGAACAGCGGATCACTGAAGATCTGGCGGTGGTCGGTGAAGTAGTCAAAGTCCTTTACTGTGACCTGCTTTATCAACTCCGGGTCTCTTATCGCTATAGTCCTCGCTGTCATCTGCACCAGGCCTATGTACCTTAAGAAAAACAATGCATTTTTTTATGAGTCATCAAAGGAATTTTATCAATCTTTTTTTTAAGGAGTAAGTTAGGTATAATTAAATTAGTCAGCATACTAGATTGATATGACATTGGATAAATTGGAGAAGATTAGATATAATGGCATCGTATTGTCACATGAATGATGCAAGCATGATTTAATTAGACGCAATTAAAAATCAATAGCTACCTACTGAGAAACTTACTATTTACTCATACTTGCTTCAGTTATCAGCGTTGCGTTTGTAAGTAAATCAATAGTGACTTATAATAATTATTCACCACACCACACACCTTCGATTCAATCACCGCTATCATCAAACGAAAAGTTACGAATTTGAAGCAAGCCTATCTTTCAATGTATGTAGACATCTAGTAAAAAACAGACCACGAAACACACGACAAACCTACAACACTGATATTTTTTGACACTCTTGGAGCCTTAGCTAGTGAGTCATCAACTGTACCTTATAATTGCTTGTCAGTCGCTGACTGTCCATCGCTCCCTGGGCAGTCAGCGACTGACAAGCAATCTGACCACCTACTCTCATCATAGCGACTAACCCTAGTTAGCTCTCGTGTATGTTACTGACACTATACGAGTTAATAACCAAACCTAACCAACGTTAAATACCCCCGATATTCAACACTAAAAGTCGTATAAGTTTTGAACGGCTAAGCTGATTTTGATAAAATATTACTAAAACACTCGGGGTAACATGAACTACTTATTATCCAAAAATAAGTAATCGAAAATCAGTTCAGCCGTTTGGGAGTAACGGCCAATTCACACACTGTTTAGTGCGAGTGTTCAGTAGACATTGCTGGGCTTGTTGTAGGTATAGACATATATGGTACTACCACAAAAAAACTTTAAACACTGTTTAACAGGTGTTTAAATCGAAATTTGACAGATTTTGTAGGTGTTTGACAGCGCTAAACACCTGTTAAATACTGCCTAAGTTTTTGTGGTAAGGCCCATAGTATTTGCAAAACATTTGAATTTGCCATACATAGTCTGCAATGTACTCGTACGTCTACTCGCAGACTACACAGACACGTTAACTTATAACACCTCTATTTTTAAAACTAAATTACCTGTCTTCAGGAAACGCCTTGTAAATTTCATCCAGTTCATGGATCATGTTCATCAGGGACAGGCTGCTCTTCAGCGTATTCCCGAACAACGGCACTCCCGGCATAAAGTTAATGCCGTGCTTCTTGAAATAACTATGATTGTCATAGTAATTGTACAAGCCGTACGCTATAACCACTGTTATTATGAATATGAAAAACTCGACGATCATTTTGATATAATAATAATAATATAATTATAATAACACTGTTGATCAACTGGATACACACTTGATATGTGCGCCGCTCGGGTTGTACTAAGCGAGCTGTAGATATAAGATATGACGCAATGTCAAGGATGTCCTGTCTATATACCTGCGATTGCGCATTGGACGTTGACAGTGTGATTGTCATTGATAGGTTGGTCGCGATTCTGTGCCACAAATTATATTATTAGAAAATAAAAAATGTATAAGAAAAACTTTATCAGTATAATAAGTGTACCTATTTAATAGAAAAAACAAATTTTCCATTTTCAAAGATTTTGTTTGGTCATTGCTAAAAATATCTTTTGTTTGATTTTGCAGGTGCAGAGATAATCTCAATCCAATCAGAGCCAAAACGTTACCTACCTACACGGCCAGCACATACACACGCACACATTAAATTTATATTATAACACCTCTCTTTTCCAGTGGGTCTCGTGGCAAGACTTAATTAAAGAGGCGCCTCTATTGCTATTCATTTCCGTAGTTTTTTCACTAATACTCGCTTTAGTGACTAAATAACATGTTTATTTTCCTGTTGAACTATCAATTTACAAGTGGTTTTCATACTCTAATCTACATTATATAGAATATAATCTTTATATATTTACTCTTCTCAGTTACATATTATATATCTTTGAATACCGTAGCTAGTTACCTCATAGTGATATTTACTTATCCATATTGTGTGCTTTGTTCCAATATTTGTGCCCACACATACAGTATAGCACTTACTATTCATAATCATATACCTACATCATTATAGGATCCCACAATGGGCATTTTTAGGTATATTTATGATAAATCAGGGAGTAATTGACATATAAATATCTCCACATGATCCATTAGATTTTTTTGTTCCAAGAAATACTTATAACGTTACAAATTTAATTTTTCCATACACCATACAAAATTTCGTAGTTGGTTTCCCACTTTGTATGGGAGATCAGAGGCATATAATTGCGAGGGTATGTTTCTCTGGGAAAAGTTATTCATTTTAACGAGTAGGTAGAATTTTCGGGAGCTTCACTCTTGCACTTCGCGCACATCTTTAAACAAACATCTGCCTGGAATCGAACCCGGGACTATGATTGTAAACTGTAATGATGTCCTCCCAAATTAACCCATATATGCCCAGAGGGTCGTTAACGACCCACTTCAGTTTTTTGCATATTTGCACTTAGAAACTGAATCTTAAACATATCCCAAAGTAAACCCACTTGATGATAAAACTAGTTAAGGGCATATCCGTGTTACAATGACTCTAGGTTCCAACGTGATGAAAATCCGTCCTCACCTCTGAGCCGGTTGTGTAGCCGGACCCTTGGAGAATTGACATCACGTCGTCTCCGAAAAAAGTCGATTCTTTTATTTCAGATACGGTTTCTTTCCAGTTTCATAAAATAAAGGTAGAATAAATTCATAATTTGACATATTTTGCAATCTGAGATATGTAACATGAGTCAATTGTTAAATGCCGCAATTAATAAGGTATTACCAAATTATGTATTACTTAATCATGTGGGTAATACAAGCACTTGAATAAACTTAGGTAGTGAGTTTAGGTATAAAAATATAATCGTATATATTAAACTTTTGTATTATTTACAGATATACTTAACTATAATATATGTTAAATCTTATTATTTAAATAACAAATTCCTTCAGTAATTTACATCAAAAATTTACATTCAGCTCTATCACACATTTACAGCCATAACCCTAAGTTGTGAAACTCCAAAATCAAGTTTATTGTATAATACATAATAATATGATTATTATCCTTCCTAGACATCTGCAAACTGAAATTTTACTAAAAAGTGACAAACCCAATTCAATAAAAAATTACACTTTGTCAGTCCCAATGAGCCCCTCCCCAATAACTCTACTAACGGCTACCTTACTACCACCGCTGCTAATGTCGGTGGCGATACGGTTCTTTGAGTTATAGGGGAGGGGATAATTGGGACCAGCATTCAATAAATTGTAGTCTGTGCTAGAATTTGGTTTGTCACTTTTTGAATGAACTTCAGACTCCAAATAGTCCAAATCTCATGGTCTTCCTTAATTCCTGGAGCGGAACTTGACCCAGGAGCCGCCGACGGCGCGGATGTTGAAGTCTCCTGGCGCCAGCTGGACGGGGTCCGACGTCTTGCCGCACTTCTGGATCTCGAAGTTCAGCACGATGTGGTAGAGGAGCACTTTCAGCTCCAGGATCGCGAACCGAGATGCTGCGGAGGAATTACCAATTGGTATAATTTTAAAACATCACTGTATTACGGAATACGCTGAACTACTACTGGGGAACGCTCAGTTTTTAAGGGAGAGGGAATACACGAAAAATAAACCTACCGATGCAATTCCTAGGTCCAGTTCCAAAAGGCATGAACGTAAATGGCTGGATCTTATGTTTGTTCTCGTCATTGAATCTTTCAGGCTTGAACTTTTCAGGTTCCGGATAATACTGTTCGTCCCAGTGCACAGAACTGACCGAATTGTAGATACCGTCTCCAACTTCCAACTGAAAATTATAGTTAGATCAGCTACCGTAATATCACCACTGAATAGCAACGTCGCTCGCCTGTCAAACATTTTGTCGGACCATACAAGTGCAGCGATCACAGGATTCGATACTTTTATCGAAACTATACAAACATATGGAAAAAGAACAGTATCGTCAACTGTCACTGTCAAAATGTAAGGCAAATTTGTTGGTTCCAAAAGTGACTTTTGTTTTTTCCATAATGTTTGTGTAGTTTCGAAAATAGTATCTTATCCTGTGATCACTGCAAAGTTATCCCACAGGTATACATGATGAGATAGTTGGGATGAGTTTTATAGCATGGAAAGCATAGTATTTTAAATTTAACCCAATGTAGAAATCATGTAGAGTTTGGACCAAGATTTCTCCATAAGGAACTTAGTGCAGACCACAAATGTTATAAGTACATCATCCTACATACATAACAAGAGGTGTATATGAGATCATCTGAATGCATAAACACTGTTTTATTACACTTTGAATAATTTCAAGTACCTACTTATATTTAATGATTATCATTGTTTGACTCACTTGTACTGGCTTACCACCTTCCCTTGGAGGAGGCAATACGTAGGGTTTGACGCAAACCCTGTTCGTTATTACCGCCGGGGACCACTTCCTCAGTGCCTCTGTAAAGCATTTGTCTATTATAATAACAGCTGTACAAATACCAGAAACCGTACCACCACCGACACATAGCAATCAACATTCCATAAGCAACGTCGCCCGCCTGTCTAACATCTATCAGATTCATACAAGTAACGATTACCGATTTGACAACCGAGCGTTGCATTGCTAATGTTTAGGTAATGGTAGGTGGTAACGCCACAGTGTTCAAAAACGCATGTCTTACCATTAGCAACACAATCCAGATACGTCATCTTCTGTACGCCTTCATACGTCATCTTTCCGTGTTTCTCGTGGTATTCTTTCACCTCTTCGTAAAGTTTCCCCTGAGCTTCAGAGTTGACGGCCAGCTCGTGGACTGCCATCACGATGACTGATGCTGAACTCTCAAAGCCTCCGAAGAAGAACAAAAAGGCTTGAGCAGCCAAAGTGTCGGGTGTCCATTCTGTAGAAAACAGAAAATGTTATTTAACTTTCCAAGGATATTTTTTCCAAGGTATTTTCTGTAAAAACAAAAAAAAACAGCTTAAGAAATAGATGATATTCATAAAACTTACGCCTCATTTCACCCTTAGGTTTGATGTCCGCTTCATCGGTAGTGGCGAATCCTATGTCATCTAACTTGTCGTGGGTTTGCATCTTTAATGTACCTGTACGAGATAGGAAACACAAACTTAAACTATGAGCCAAAAAAATAAATTTCAAATGTTACGGACAATACGTTTGTATAAAATATAAATTGAGCTTCTTATATTACTTTTTTGAATGTCAAAGTTCAGGGGTCATCGTGTTGACTTTGCTATGTCAATTAAAATTATGATCAGCAAAAAAACTACTGTTATTACCCTTTGCAGCTTCCATCAACATTTGGATCATGTCTGGTCGTTCGATGTTGTTGTTTTCGCGATGCTGCATAGTCTTCAACACTATTCCTCTGAAGAAATCAGTCGTTTCTTTCGGGAAAAAGGGGAAGAACTAAAAAAGAAGTAAGTAAATGCTTACAGTTATCTATAAATAAGTACCTAAGTAGCTACCTCCTGTCTTAGAAACTTGGCTCATCAAAAACCTTAATAAGTTAAGACATTTTTATTCAGATTTTCATGCATGCAACTTACCTTTGACAAAGCCGGTATAGTCATGACGATGAAAAAGGAAAGTCTTCTCGTCAAAGAGTTTCCCACCACCAAGCTTTGTCCGGCCTTGTAGAAATCATTTTCAGGGTCTTTCAGCGAGTTCACTTGGAGACCAAATATCGTTGAAGCGATGACGTCATTCGTGTAGCAACGAATCAGTCGAGAAGCGTCTATGTCTTGTCCTTCGGTTTCTGAAACATTATTATGGATGAGTGGTATGTCCGTAGTAGAGAAGGCAAGTTTATTGCGCTTCTTGTATACCTATTACGGTTATTGTAATAGGATTGTAATATCAACATTCCTGAAGTGGACAGGACATCAAATGAGCCTTTTCTTAAATGTTACTTACATAGAGACATTCCAACAAGCTGACATCCGTTATAATAAGAGAATTTGTGCTGCCTGATAATTAAATCACTCAGAATCGCGCCACGCCATTGGTGCGCGCTATCAATGCTGCCCCGTCGACTCGCTCTGAAACCTGCCTTATCATTGGTTGATAATTACCTCTCAAGTACTGCACGATGTTCTGGCTGGTCTCGTTCATGAAGGGCACCATCTGCCGCATCTTGGAGCCGGTGAACGCGGGGCTCAGCGTCGACCGCATGTCGCGCCATCTGTCGCCTGTTATCAGAAGTGGGATAAGTATTCATTATGTTTCTACCTTTTTTGGCCTAAGATTTATTTGCCTAATCTTATATTGCATAGTAATGTTTGATCAAAGTCTCGTTTCGCCGAAAATCGTATGGCATAAATCTCTTTTAGTAAAAAGTTATTTCGCATAATCTTTTTTAGCCTAATAATGGTATAGCCAAATCTTGGATAGCCTAATAATGCTATGGCATAGGTTATACAAAGTATTAATATTCGTTTGGCTTCAACTTTGATGGAGCGTCTCCCTACATAGCGCAAACTGGTGCCTTGTATTGTGGCCGGTATGTGGGAAACGCTCCGCTCCGCTTCGCTGCGCTCCGCTTTGCTCTTCGTCGCACCTATCTTTAGGTTTCAATTCCATCGGGTTTAATGGCGTTTGTAATCATTATATTGGTCATTCACTTTCGATATTTTCATAATTCAATATCGTGATTTTCGGGATGTAGGTGAAAAATACCACAATTTGTACATTTACAACCTACTTCATATAGTATTTACTAAGATAATATTAGGAGAAACAAGATTATAACAATACGAACAATTTGAGCAAACGAGACTTAGGTGTTTCAAGTTTGTGCAAAAAGAGTTTTAGACGAAACGAGTCTTAAGCCTCGAATTCACTAGGGCACAAGTTCTGAGACTGTTACAGAACATCTACGGTGCGTGTTCTCAGAACATTTTGGTAACATGTCGTGATACAGAAGTCGCGCACACGTCCACACTCTGCAACAGCGGTCGCTAGACCTAGTAAAAAAAATATACTCTATGCGCTAGACTGATGTCGCAGGAAGTTCTGTCTCGCGAGCCAAAACACGGAACCTGTTCTGCGACACGTAGATGTCGCTGTACGAGTATAGTCGCGTGCGACGTCGCAGAACAAAGCGCGACGTCGCGGCGACACGTAGACGACATGTGCCTAGACAGGTTCTGCGACAATTTGTCGCCTAGTGAATACGAGGCTTTATGTCAAAGTCAAAGTCAAATATTTTTATTCATCGTAAAAATATAAAATTTTCTGATGAACGTCAATTTTTACAAATTACTCTCCGTTCGGATAAGGGGGGGCTCTTTCTGTCTAAGGAGAAGAACGGAGTCAAGAAACTCCTGAGCCATCTTTTCAAAAAAAGACTTAAAACTAGTTGATATACAATACTTATAAGCTTAATAATAATTATTATAATAATATAAGCAGAGCTAACTACTTATCACAGCCATGCATTAACGTCCTCTAAGTAATCATCAATTTTATAATAAGGTTTTTTACAGAGTTTCTCTTTAATGTAACACTCAAACTTAAACTTATGCCACATAAGTCTTGGCGAAGTGATGATTCTACCAAAAAAGTTTAGACCTTACGAGTTATGCGAAACGAGTTTAGGGCAATAAAGATTAGGCGAGATGAGGGGAACCCAGTCAATATAAATATAATGCCTTCTCGTTTTTCCATGTAGAGCTGGGGCCCTATGGAAAGGGACCCTATCAAAACTAAATAACATTTACGAAGTTTAGTGTCAAATTCAATACATTTTGAATCTAAAAATCTTTGTCAAAACAAGTTCACGATAGGTATGACTGGACTAGGTTTTTGTTACCGTAGTCAACCGTAGTGAAATGATTAGTCGGGCTGACATTATCATTCGTAGCAAACAGAAGAAAATCGCGTTCGCAATAATATTATATCAGCCATGTTTATAATAAAACAACAAAGTTTTGAGTTATTTTATAAGATAAGGTTATTCCCCTCATAATTATCGTCTGCCATCTACTTGACCACTACAAAGCGTCAGTTTTATTTGTGTTTTGATAATAACAAAATTATAATCTTAATCTAAATGATGATAACCAGTACAAGCCGGTATGAATTAGTTCACTTGACTTATTTTATTTAATTTATTTATTTTAACACTTTATTGTACACAGAAATATAAATACATAACAATTGAACAACACAGTAAAAGCATACAATGGCGGGCTTATTGCCAAAAAGCAATTTCTTCCAGCCAACCTTTGTTGGTGGATAAAAGAGTTACTTACGAGCTATTAAGTTACAGGTATAATAACAATACTAATTTAATAGAGCCTACAATTTTTGTTGTAGTTATTTAGTAGAAGTAAGAGGAAGTTCCACTTTCAAATAACCGAGACAAAATGGCCCCATTTATTAAAATATTTTTATATTTTTACCAAAATAATAACGTTTTTATTCATAACGTTTTTAGTCGGTTCGAGATATTTTCAATGTTGCAGAAGGCTTCATGAAGCCTTTTCCGTTTAGGAATAATTTGGTGATATTGTCACTGGAACTTTTGTATTGCTCGCAAGTGTATTTTTCTATTTTATTGTTCTCCTTTGAATAAACCGCTGATGCATGTTTAAATGGACGGTGGACGGAAACATCCACTTTATTCATCTCACGTGCTCCTTACTACAACATAGCGCCGGCTTTTATGGTCATTTATCGTGAACCGAATAGTATTAAAGTTCATGTTGGGATTACTCTTATATTTTCTTGTTTGGTTGTGCAGTTTACAATGAACGTGATGATGATAAAACATAGAAGTCCCAGAAATCGAGGATGACAACTTTTGTTATAAGTACAGCTATTGAAATTCGTTAAAAAATACTTCTTGAAACTTTGATATGTGACTTTTTACTATGCAGAAGCAAAAAAATACAATTTTCAAAATCTTGAAGAACAAAAGTTGGTCGGATTGACCCCCTTAGTCACCCCCTTTCTATTAGTATACCACATTTGAAATACCCTGTAGACAAGGGCAATATTTTGTACAGGTGATAACATACCGTAAGTGTGTGTTGTGATTTGTGATAATGTTAGCAGATATACAAATAGAGACATAATGCGATGTGAGCTGTTAGGTATATCTGATCAGGTAATTTGTAATTTATAAGGCAACAGGTCTGGTAATCATTAACTTATCTTATTTGAATAATCAATTCTAATCACATATCTAATAGATACATTTAATCACGGCCAAGGCGCGTGTCACTGTTTTTTTAATCAAAATCCATTATTGTTTATCAAAGAAAATAATATATTTAAGGATAAATATCTAATATTAGTTTAGATTATCTTACATGGTGTAATACTTATACATCATTTTATACGGTATGATCAAAAGCTCAGGCTACAGCCTACTACAGTGCTTCGAAGTTTCAGATCGCTACAGTCCCCTCTCTAAATCGACTTACGAACGAACGCGAATTATACAACGAGATAGAGTAGTTTTTTTATAATCTATGTAGAGTGACCCCACTGACCTAAGACAGGTAGCAGGTCACGGCTGTGGAAGGTCAATGTCAAACTACATAACTAGTGGCGCTTCATTGTAAAGTCAATTTTGCCCAGCAGTGGATTATTACTTTCTGTAGAATGATGCATTAATCGCTAGCCTAATCAAACCACTAATAACTATAATATTGCTAACGACACCACCGCAGGATGGTTAAGTATGCCTTAAGGTAGTCAAACTCTTTTTAAGTAAGTAGGTACCTCTTGAGATAATATTGTTAATAGGCAACGTCAATATTCATACATTATTATTGTTTTTTTACTTAGATAATTGACGATACGATAACACACGATATTAGAGGTGCATTTTGGTGAACAAAATGACGATATAACCTAACAAATGTTAAAAAGCCCCGACAAACAAAACTAAAAGTCGGCATAATAATTATTACATATGACCACAGGCATGTGCCCTATGACCAAAAAAAAACAAATTAAAAGTCGTTTCAGCCGTTTGGGAGCAGCTACGCTATCACAGACAGATACACAGGCACTTTAAACCTACAACACCTCTATTTTCCGTAAAGGGTTAAAAAGACAAAGGTCCACAAAACGATGCTCACATACCTGTCATCATGAAGAGACTCTCATTGAACAAGTCGTCAGTAGCAAACCGCCGGTGGTCCACGAAGTGGTCGAAGTCCTTGACGGTGATGAGTCTGATGATGGACGGGTCCCGGATCAGGTACAGCGGCACAAACCCTTCCACGTAGCCGACGTAGCTAAGAAGTGAGGGCAGAATTGGGATTGTTATAAATAATGCAAGTAAATATAAACTACAGGTAGAGTGTATTGTGTTAACTAAAAGTAGTAGAATGTAAGCCAAAAGAGGCTGAGTCAAAAGGCATTCTAGGCAAATATTTAATCTACGTTAAAATATATTTAACTTAGTTGTTCGTACAAACTTTTGGGAAATCTTTTTTTTCGCGAATTTCCAAAAGTTTATGAGATATATCAAGTATCATATCAACCCTGTTCGGCTTACTAGATATACCAATTTTTAAATACCTTCATCATGATCACAAAGATCTTCTCATACACGTAATAAATATTATGTATGTAGGTATTACCTTTATTCGTATTTGCGACTATAAAGATGAGTTCAACCTGTTTTTGTTGTTGTAAATAACACTGTAGGCAGGTATATCAAGTTAAGATATTATTATGATGATGATGATGACGTAAGTACATTATTTAAAAATCATTTCGTTGTTGATGCGTGAGAATTTCAACCAAAAAACGGCAATCAAAACAAGCATATTCCATATTCGGAGCTACCGGTTATGACCTGCGCAATTTATATGACATTGAGATAAATTGCCCACACACATAGAACAGAATAGATAACAACGGTAATTGTAGCAATCATCACCAAAAACAGTGTTCTATCTAAATGAGTATTATTAGTCCCGGAGGATGTCATAAACTAATAGACCTGATAGGGAGTACACTAGTAAAATGTATAATGGTGTACTTACGGTCTTTTGACATGAGTACTTTAAGATATATAATTATGTACTATAAGGTAAGGTACTACGTGTACTTTAACAATTCATTTTACAATCAAAACATTTGATAGAAACAAATCAAATTGAATTTATTATTATTTTTAATTCTACTCCTGGTTAAAAAACATACAAGTTATGTAATAATAGGAATAAGTTAATGGTATTAATAACTACATACCTAAGTTTTACGTCTGTATTATTTTACTCAGTTTCCAGACCATGGAGCTCAGAAATTCATGGACAGGTTAATACGTAGTTGTAATGCGTATTTTCCTGGTTTTCAAAATGACTTCTTGAACGGGTCGTCTGACACATTCAAAAGCTTATAGCCTTTTTTACTTTAGATAAATATATTTTATAACAAAATTGAGATAAATATATTTTATATAAATTACCTTTCACCCGGAAAAGCTCTGTAAACACGGTCGAGATCATAGAACATGTGATTCTTCCCGAAGGAGCTTTTGATGATATTTCCAAACATCGGGAACCCGGGCAGGAACTTCATATCTTTACTCTTGAAAACATTCTGATTCTTATAGTAGCTGTAGAACGCGAACGCTACTAACGTTGTTAATATAAATATTAATATTTCCGCAATCATTTTTGCTTATTTAAAGCGTGCGTTGTCTCTAACTTTATGTTTTACACTGATCTGGTGCCGAGTACAATACAGACCCGTGTCATGATTGAGTAGCTACAGTCTAACCAACACACTCTAGCAATTGTAAAAAAAAATAGCTACTTAGTAAATAGTAATTGATCTATGATTGGCATTACATCTTATATTATCACATTCCTCGATTGATCTTGTATGTTTAACAAAGACTATGTAGGTAACTACCTCCTATTTAGAATTTATAATACAAAAGTTTACACCTGCAAAATACAAAAGTCCTTATTTATGGCTCTTGTATGATTATCATATTGGTGAATCGTCGTTCTTTCGTGAACAGTCTTGTAAGCCCATTCAATATAGTTTATAAAATATCTTACATACTCATACGAGAATTTTGTTGGAACATGTTTCTAGTTTTATAAAAATATTATTTGATAATTATGACCCAAGGATTCACGATGACGGAACTAAGCTCTATATTGTCTATGTTCCTTGACACAGTGGCTCCCTCGCTGCGTGTTTCAAAATTTTTAGTCAGACTATAGTAATTAGATGATAACAGCAATACAATACGCTAACCTTGGCCGAGACAAACACTTTGTAGATATACGTATTTGAGTAAATACTGATGGAATTTATCTGTTATTAATCCAGAGCCAGGTCAATTGTAACGTTTCGCCCTACCTCCTGCCTATTTAACTCCTACCTAAAGGATTTACTAGAAGATATTTGAAAACACCTAACAAAACTAAGTTGAGTGAAATAAAAGTGAAACAAATACTGCTTTGAATTGGCCATGAAACATCCAGGGAAACCCTACGTTGTGTTGTAACCCAATAAACGAAAGATAGTGAATTAAATAAAACTATGACCTAGAACTGATTACATACTTCCTACCTGCCTATAATTATTGACCTATATACTACAACTTTGATGTATAACTTTTATTTGTACGATAAATACATATTTACAGGTAAGTACATAAAGATAATAATATAGATAATAATGTTTTTTGGTGTTGGTTAATAAGGGAAGCCCCTCCATACGCTTTGTAGGCCTTGATCACTACACCCGATTGAATCAATATATAAGACTCTAAAATAGATAAATAATAGCAAATATTCAATCGGAGCCCTCGTGGAACACAACCATTGACTTGGACATTCCTCCGACCAACTTATTAATCACTTCCCTTGCTCCTAACCTTATATATTTACATGTTTTATATTTATTTCATGTAAATAAATCAACATGAATACATGTTGTCAAAGCTAAAGGGACAATCATATTTATAATCATAAATTAACTGAAACTAGAATAGTTCAATAATTTACATTATAGTAACTTTATTAAATCATGAATTTCATAATAGATAAGTATTTGAAAATATAATAATATGACTCTAATTTTGTAGCCAAGTGGGAAGTGATTTAGGTATTATTTTAAAAGATTAAATATATAATATGAAATAGTGAATATTCTTTGATCTTATTGGAATATAGGATAATTGTTATGAAATAGTGAATATTATATAAACTTATTCAAATATATTATAAATAGTTGTAATAAATATATCCTAGCTAACTTTATTCCTACTATATCCGTGCTATATTTATTTACATTAGAATTTATTGATTTAACAAGGAAACAAACACTTCTATGGGTAAGAATTTACATAACTTTCTGAAAATATGCAAATTGGACAGGAATCTGATCTACCTTCAAGCCATTTGTATTTATTGAGCAATATAGGACCAGAAATGATTTAGTTTAAGTATCTAGGACCCTTATTTGTGATATCTTGACACTTATTAGAGTAAATTTCTCCGTCAATCAATTCTTTCCCTGCGCTGTTACTTGTTTTTAAACTCAAAGTCAAATAATCTTCTCTGCCATATAGATACTACAATAAATCATCTTTGAAAAGTTTATTTAAGTATGTATCTACTTTATTCTTTGAATAATTACTATAGCATAGATTCTATAGAAGTATTTATTTACCTAATGAAAAATCAATAATTTGAACAAAGAACCATAGAACAAATTTGAAGGTAGGGGTATATTTTTTATTTGATAAGAATTTATTATTTTTGAAGTGAGATCTATTGTCAGGTTTTAGTTATTTGATAATCATCATCATCATCATCATCAGCCCGCTTCTGCCTATTTGTATCTATCCAGAAGTCCCTATTCTAAACTAAAATAAGTTGAACCAAAGCTAGGGAATGTGTAATGTCTAGGTTTTTCTCTAGCTAGCTAAATACTGAATGAGCGAGGTAGAAGACCTTTAGTGTACCTATCTAATCCCTGTACCAGTGTGATGGAAATTGCAGCCGTGGGTTAGCGTCCTTCAAGAAATAAAGTGTATAACTTCTCAATCATATACGAGAGACAAAAAGTAAATAGAAAGGTGACTTAGCTTCGCACACGGTGTTCCGCCTCGGCTCCACGCGCATGGTTCTCACGGCACCGATCACCCCCTCCATCCGACCGTCTGCTCACCACGGCTGCTCACACAAAAGTGAAGAGTGCCCACGCGCTGCTCGCTTACGTGGATATTATCCTCTACCCTCAACTCGCCGATATCAATATTAAGGCTCACCTACACTCAGAATAATTATCTTGATTATTCTGTGATCCGAAATCGGTACAACGAAGCTTGGCACGAAGTTAGCCGACACCCTGAATGATTTAATAGACAACTTTTCCAAAAATCCCACGGGAAAACCCTTCCAAAGCGCAACAAATCCCTCGGAACATCCAGTCGTAGTTTAAATTCATTATTTGCGAAATAGTTAATGTTTCGGCATCGATGGAACATTACATTCAACCCCTTATATTTTTGTAGTATCGCAAGTATATTATAATTGAGATATGGAAAAAATATACACAATAATATACACCACCCTTTATTTTCGCAAATATCAAATTCATTGAATTTAAACGATGAAAAATTTGTAAAAGGAAATTCCGATCATCACCTCAATATGTCTGTGTGTGTGAGTGTAAAATGACTCAGATGATTAGCCAACAAGATCCCCAGAAATTATCAAAAATCATCGACCATCCCTATTATTATTTATTATTTACATAACTATTGATCGAATACTTAGTAGATTATTCATGCTCCAATAAACCGGGAACAAGGGGATACCCTGTCGATCAGAAGGATCCAATGCTAAATGAGAAACCACAGAACCTTAAATTTATTTTTAAGAATTTTGTAGCATCTTTAACACGCCCTCTTAGAGCACGAACTCTCCCACGCCCTATGTTTTCGACGATGCATCATCAATAGAAATTAATAAAGTTCAAGTCTCATTCTAACAATCCCCAGGAACAATGTCCACCAATCTCCGAGCTTGATGTAGAGTGTAAAAATATCAAGTATCATTTTACCAAAACTAGAAAGAGAATTATTATTGTGAACCATTATTGCATTCATGTTTACAACTGATTCACAACTTTTCAATCCCCCTCCAATCCAGCAAAATGACAAAATTTTGTGTTAAAAAATATTTTTTTTCTCTTTAAGTAAGTACATGTTGAGTATAGAATATTATGAAGATACTGTACATACAACAGTATAATTTGACTATGCTGTCCTAACCTAACACCAAAATCTTCATAAATATTCTCTTTTGTATAGTGTTGTGTGATTAAGGTGAAATCGGAATCTTTCCTTCAGCGCAGGAGAACAGCCATGATATTTTACTAAAGCCACTTTCACTTAACTATATGATTGTAGGTATATTTTTTTTTCAATACATAGGTAGGTTCTTAGATATTCAATTCACCACAACTCTCATCCTCTTTCTCTGATTCACGCCACTCTAATAAACATCAAGGCCTTCTTCCTCCCCACTGATTAATCAATAAAATATCATGTATCTAATTATTAATTTTCTTTTCTATCACTTACCTACCTAAATTGAAAAGAAAATACATCTAGTTTATTTACACTTCGATCAGAATGTGTTTTTGGTGTAAAGTGTATTTGTTTTCCGTCATGATCAACTTTTGTTATGTAGATATTTTTCTAAGCAAATTGTTTCAAAGTAATTGTTTTTTTTTTTTTGTGTAAAGTGTAGTGTGTCGTGTGGAGTCTGTAAAAGGTACTTTGTAAAAACATCTATAGCCTGTATAGACGTCTCATGTGTTAATGCGTGCATAGCTAACTTCAATAATAAATCGACTAAAGCGTTTGTACCACGTTTGTGCCCGAGTAGAACCGCCTTTCTTCGCCAATTTACTACAAAAGCAAGACTAAGAGTGTATGGTGTGTAAATTACTTGAACCAATTTGCACACTACTAACTGACGGTCCGATATTATACCCATATTAGGGTCGGATGGCCGTGTGTGAGATGTCCCCACATATTATTAAGTTAGTAGTTTTAAAATGAAGTTAACTATCTTTTATAAAAAAAAAAATTCTTTTAAGATTTTACTCAATATATTTTTTTTTTTAAATTTTATTTAACATAAGTAGCAATAATTCTTGTATCTACACTAGTTGATCATTTGGAAAATATTTGTGAAATAAAGGTAACTTTTGGAATAAGTTTATTTTTTTAGCTAAATAAGTACCTATATAATAGGTAACTACTCAATCAAGTCTTACAGAAACAATATACCAAAGTTTCCCTTATAAATGTGTGTGTGTGTGTCTGAACGAAGTATCAATAAACCCTTCATTTCCCAGTTGTATTTGTCATGATTATAAATCCCACTCAATATTAAATAAGTAAAACTTCATTCTTCATCATCCTTTAATCAACTATGTAAGACCTGGCCAGGTACCTTTAACATTCTTATCATTCAGACTTTAAAATGACGTTTAAAGTAGTTTTCTTCCTTCCACATTCTTTGCCCTTTCAATTTTTCGAAACATTATAATCACGACATAATCCCCAGGAAATGGCAATGTAAATACCCTACCCTTTTGTTTTCTCTGTAAAAGAAAATTATATCAGATCAATTTTACCAAAATTGAAAGTTCCTACTCTCATGTAACAGACAAATCCACCCCAATATTCCATCGATACCAAAACATTAAAATACCGCCATCTAGTTTTTTTTTCTACAACCTATTACACTAATACACTATTTATTTTATCAAATATGTCTAACTACTTCTTCTACTTCTACCATTTTCTACCCTCAGTAACTACCTAAGTCGAAAATAATGTTACTAGGTAACTAAAAATATTTCTGAGATATTACAACTCTCCTTCACAACACAACCCCTATTTGAAAAACACGGTCTCCATTATCCTTATTCTAGGCTGTTTGTGTAAATGTGCCTTACCTGTCTAACTGTCAAATTTATTAAAACTAAACTGTCAATGTCAACCTGACATAACCTTAACCTGTTTGGCTGTTTTTTTTTCCGCACTAATCAAAAGAAAAGCATGCGTCGTTGTGTTCAACAACATCGATCGCACGAAGAAATCTAATGTTTACCCGATTAAACTTACGAAACTCTAAAATAATGAGTGAATCTTACAGGTAAGTGTCATTATTCTTTCAAATACCCTGTATGCATGCTACTAAACTAAGTCCTCATGCCCAAATTATCGTGATTCAAAATAAACAACCTCTGAATTGTTAGTTATTTATACATACAATAGCTCTGTTTTACGGATCTTGTGTTTATAATAGACCTATTGTTATAAAAATCTAACTCAATTAAATATCTCCCATACAGTTTTTAATTGATACTGACAAGACTAACCAACATATTTTAACTTATTGTCAACCCCTCACCTTTTAAATAAGTACCTATCCTAATCATTTGGTCTCCTATATTTACATAATTTTATTTGAATTATACCTATATCATTATTTGTTTTATTTCAGGACCAAACATAACAATGCAAACCCAACTACACTCTTTGTTGAACTAAAACCCATGATAAACCACTGATCAAACCATCCACTGTGACAAAACATTCACAATCCCTCACTAATTATATACCAAAGTTACTATTCTACAATAAGTAAGTACCTATTTCTTTTCTACATATGTTGTAATCCAATTTTAATTATACTACCCTGTACTTAGATTTTGTTAGATTGCTATGAAAATCATACCCCTGTAGATCCAATATTAATTAAATCATAAAACCATTCCCTAAATGTATTATCCTATTAGTCTACTTAAGTTATATTGAACTGAATAGTCATTTCCTGAATTTTTATAATTATGTAAATCATCACAATACCTAGCTTTTCTAATTAAATTCTATTCTTCTTTTCAGGATATGACATACTTTTTGAATGCTGATGATGATGATGATGTTCTTTATTTGACAACCAAACTCTGAGATTATATACTATGAAGTAAACATCCTGACTCAGATGAAGAAGTGAATTGCAACCACGCTCAAAATAGGAACAACTAAACTACCCACATAGTTCTTAACTTACAAACAATATATTGATACTAAATGAGGTCCTAGCCTACTTCACCTGGTCTAACACTTAATGAACAACAATAACTTGCTCTACATTAATTGTTTTCTAAATTTATTGTTATGTCTGACCGCTACGCTATCATCACTAAATATTTTTTATTATTTTTTTCTTTCAAATGAGATTAATGTTATATTTTCTTTTCTTTATTAACTGTAACTCATTGTATTTGTTTAGGAAAATGTCTGATAACATCTGTTACTAATTGGCTCTCTGGAATCTGATAATTAGACATTTGGACATTTCCGATTAATCTAAGTTAGCATAGGTGGTGTTACAGTTCTATGCCAACTCCTATGATCAATATTTTATAATATATCTACTTTTCCAAACATTCAAGTATAATAATTTAAGAGCCTAGTTTTTAAACACCTAGTCGATGACAAGCAAAGATCTGATCCAGAAGCACAATCAACCACATCAACAAACCAAAGAACCCGCACAACATAACCCATACAACCAATACCAAACTGAACCAACCCAGCCAAAAGGATGATTAATAATTATAGACTAGTTGCTATAACTACCGATCCCCCCGCAACCAGGCCAGTCCAGCCCGGAACCAACCATACAAGCTCCGCCACGCAAACTCCTCGATCCACCGATGCAGCCGACCGCACCTCCAGACCAAAATCCCCACCCCTCATCTACCTGGGCCAGAATTTCTTTATCTATTCTAATCATTTCAGGTTGTTCATAAGGACTAAAATGCGCCGCGTTTTCGTTACATTTGTTTTTTTTTTTTTAAATATAATTTTTGATTTTAATAAATGTTTTACTGCTTTTACCTAAAATAAAACCATATCATTATTTTACCTACAACCCCTATTCACTTAAAATTCCCTAATCAGCTACATAATCAGAGAGACCGTTCATAGTGATTCAGAGCAACACTAATATGACGTACCTATAGATAAATCAGCCTTTATACAATTATGTTTTATGTTAATCTCTTTAAAGGTAAGTAACTTATTAAATTTCATAAATAATGTCCTGAATAAGAATCCATTATATCCAACCCCTGATGATGATTATTATTGTTTCCTCTCACTCCACAAGGAGCTTAGTCTTATACAACCCCTAATCTTTTATAATTCTGTAATGAAATACATAACATTACTACAACCCCTCCTTATTAAGTAAAATTTAATAAATGAATTATTTTCATTTTCCTCATCCTAACTTTATTAACTACCTACCTAGCTATCTTCTCAAATTCTTTCCTATTACGTACCGTTCCAATACAAAACCTAGCCTCTTGCGCTTCCTATTTCATGATAAATAATTCTTTCGTTTATAAGTTCGATCACTCCACGGCAACAAATTGTGATTATATCAAGGATATAATCACTTTCCTACCCCTAGTATGTAACAAATCATTACGAACAAAACGCAGAGAGACTTATTATAACGTAAACATGTTGAGAGTATTAGTAAAGTGAGAAATTATAACTTGCAGTGATTTTGTGAATGTAAAATAATGCAGACTGCCAAAATATTATACTAGTCTGTGACGCAATAAAAGTTACTCTGTTAAAAAAAATAACCTTCTGTCTTTTTGTTGTTTGTGGTGCAATGCTGCATAAAGTTTTTCGAACTAAAAACAAACTTTTGAAACTTTCTTCTATCCATAAAATTAAAAGAAATGCCTTTATGTGAAAACCGCCATATTGAGTAAATAGTTACTTACTTATCGCAAAGGCAAACAAAAAAACCTTAATGTTTTTTCGAGACAAACGTAAGTTACCTATATACTATGCAAAAGAGTGTTCAATATTGTGGTTTATTTGTAAATAAGTACTATCTTAATCAAATTGACTTGTAAAATTTCAGATAAAAGAACAGAAAACTAGCTGCCTGACATCTAACATGAAGAGATGAAGCAAATTCCCTAATATCCTGGTCTTTCGGTACCAAATTGTAACGTTTCGCCCTACCTCCTGCCTATTTAACTCCTACCTAAAGGATTTACTAGAAGATATTTGAAAACACCTAACAAAACTAAGTTGAGTGAAATAAAAGTGAAACAAATACTGCTTTGAATTGGCCATGAAACATCCAGGGAAACCCTACGTTGTGTTGTAACCCAATAAACGAAAGATAGTGCATTAAATAAAACTATGACCTAGAACTGATTACATACTTCCTACCTGCCTATAATTATTGACCTATATACTACAACTTTGATGTATAACTTTTATTTGTACGATAAATACATATTTACAGGTAAGTACATAAAGATAATAATATAGATAATAATGTTTTTTGGTGTTGGTTAATAAGGGAAGCCCCTCCATACGCTTTGTAGGCCTTGATCACTACACCCGATTGAATCAATATATAAGACTCTAAAATAGATAAATAATAGCAAATATTCAATCGGAGCCCTCGTGGAACACAACCATTGACTTGGACATTCCTCCGACCAACTTATTAATCACTTCCCTTGCTCCTAACCTTATATATTTACATGTTTTATATTTATTTCATGTAAATAAATCAACATGAATACATGTTGTCAAAGCTAAAGGGACAATCATATTTATAATCATAAATTAACTGAAACTAGAATAGTTCAATAATTTACATTATAGTAACTTTATTAAATCATGAATTTCATAATAGATAAGTATTTGAAAATATAATAATATGACTCTAATTTTGTAGCCAAGTGGGAAGTGATTTAGGTATTATTTTAAAAGATTAAATATATAATATGAAATAGTGAATATTCTTTGATCTTATTGGAATATAGGATAATTGTTATGAAATAGTGAATATTATATAAACTTATTCAAATATATTATAAATAGTTGTAATAAATATATCCTAGCTAACTTTATTCCTACTATATCCGTGCTATATTTATTTACATTAGAATTTATTGATTTAACAAGGAAACAAACACTTCTATGGGTAAGAATTTACATAACTTTCTGAAAATATGCAAATTGGACAGGAATCTGATCTACCTTCAAGCCATTTGTATTTATTGAGCAATATAGGACCAGAAATGATTTAGTTTAAGTATCTAGGACCCTTATTTGTGATATCTTGACACTTATTAGAGTAAATTTCTCCGTCAATCAATTCTTTCCCTGCGCTGTTACTTGTTTTTAAACTCAAAGTCAAATAATCTTCTCTGCCATATAGATACTACAATAAATCATCTTTGAAAAGTTTATTTAAGTATGTATCTACTTTATTCTTTGAATAATTACTATAGCATAGATTCTATAGAAGTATTTATTTACCTAATGAAAAATCAATAATTTGAACAAAGAACCATAGAACAAATTTGAAGGTAGGGGTATATTTTTTATTTGATAAGAATTTATTATTTTTGAAGTGAGATCTATTGTCAGGTTTTAGTTATTTGATAATCATCATCATCATCATCATCAGCCCGCTTCTGCCTATTTGTATCTATCCAGAAGTCCCTATTCTAAACTAAAATAAGTTGAACCAAAGCTAGGGAATGTGTAATGTCTAGGTTTTTCTCTAGCTAGCTAAATACTGAATGAGCGAGGTAGAAGACCTTTAGTGTACCTATCTAATCCCTGTACCAGTGTGATGGAAATTGCAGCCGTGGGTTAGCGTCCTTCAAGAAATAAAGTGTATAACTTCTCAATCATATACGAGAGACAAAAAGTAAATAGAAAGGTGACTTAGCTTCGCACACGGTGTTCCGCCTCGGCTCCACGCGCATGGTTCTCACGGCACCGATCACCCCCTCCATCCGACCGTCTGCTCACCACGGCTGCTCACACAAAAGTGAAGAGTGCCCACGCGCTGCTCGCTTACGTGGATATTATCCTCTACCCTCAACTCGCCGATATCAATATTAAGGCTCACCTACACTCAGAATAATTATCTTGATTATTCTGTGATCCGAAATCGGTACAACGAAGCTTGGCACGAAGTTAGCCGACACCCTGAATGATTTAATAGACAACTTTTCCAAAAATCCCACGGGAAAACCCTTCCAAAGCGCAACAAATCCCTCGGAACATCCAGTCGTAGTTTAAATTCATTATTTGCGAAATAGTTAATGTTTCGGCATCGATGGAACATTACACAATGAACTCGGTATCTGATTATTTTAGGCCTATTCCTTAATTTTAGCGTAATACCGTTAATTCAAAGGTGTTTCAATACATATTTTTGATATTTTTTTTATTAGGTACCTGTACTTGCATCTCTTTTTTCTTTCCGGCCTCTACGTCTATTACAGACGATTTATTCATTATCTGAGACACTTTCTTTGGTGGCTGAAAAGCCCTATTCTGGAGCGGCATATTCTATTCTACCACACGTGTTGCAGGAGAAGTTACCGACTGCTGAAACGCTATCGGGCTGGTGGCGTTTCGTTCTCCTATCCGCCAGTGTCCTCAACAAAACAATATCAATCATTGACTTTAGTTATCAAAACAAGCAGATCTTACATAAATACAGAATGTTGCAAAAATGGTATACTAAGCCGAAACCTACATGTGCAGCATGTTATATCTAAGCCCGAAAATAAAATCTATACCCTTTTTGCAACACACTGTATAAGAATTATTACCCTAGGTATGAGTACCAAACAATAAATTACATTAGGTAGCCATTGCTTTGTCGAATACTATCGACATCAATGTTCAGGTATATCAAATTTAAGTCTCCCCGTTCCATAAATGATTAACTCAAATGAAGTTCACTTTTATCCGCTTGCCGTTTCCGTGTCCACTTTATTTCGGCATAATAAATCATGCCGCCATTGCTCGTAAAATTAAAAATAAACTTTCATTAATTTTATTCTTCTCCGCCGCATATTTCCCTAAAGTAACGTTAATCCATTGTTAGGCCGGATTTGCGAGATGGCAACCTTTTATTTATTTTACTTGCGTTTTTCCCGAACCATTAATTTAACTTTATGAAACAAAATTCAAACAAACAGATTTCTTTGTCAATTTCGTTTTTTTTTTGTTCGTTTATTTACGACTTGCGTGCCGTACGTTGGTATTACTCACTGTAATGCTATAAATAATTACGTATGTAGCATCTTTACATTCTAATCTATGGTATACCGCCTCCACACGTTTACGACTTTCGCTCATAATGGTGAATCTTACAAGGAAATGGCATACAGTAGGTTTATAATATTAATTCATTTCCATGGCATAGATGAAAATTTACCTATTATTAAGTATTCTTTGTAAAATACACCATGAGTCCTATGACGTTTGATTGATAGATCCATAGGTATGTCTGTAGGTCTAGTACTTATAGGTTTGTTAGTTGTCGGAAACTAAAAAGTTTATGGTTTCTTGCATACAAAGTGGCGCCTCTAGCGGAAACTATCATGCGACTTTTGACTGATATGACAGGAGAAAACGTAAACTTTTATAGTTTCAAAAATTTCAAAACCTGTAGGTACTAGACTGGGCTGCTAAATAAAGTTGGGGTTTCCCTTGTACACTAACAAAATGAAATATAAATCCATACATTATACGACCGTCATAGGGCTCAAGCTATATTTTACAAAGTAGAGTTTTACGCTTTTAAACTATCGCAACATGGCTGCATCATCACGACCCATTACGTCCCCATTTTTGGACCCCAATACAAGCAAGCTTGTGCTGAGAGAGTTGTCGGGTAAGGCCTGGGTCTCCTATTTACGCCGTAAGTCGCGTCCAGCGTCACGCCGTAGGCCGCGTCACAATGCTCACTATAGAAATGTACTGATGCGGTCTCCCTCACACACCGACGTTGGCGCGTAGACGCCGTAGGTAGGCCGTAGGACGTTGATCGAAACGTTTACGTCAAAGTCGAACGCCGCATATAGCATAAAATAGGAGACCCAGGCCTAAGTGGGCAACCCGACTGTCAGATGTTTTCAAGCTGCCCGAAGGCCTCTGACTAGGCTTAACGATTGCTGCTGAAGCAGCAACCGGGACCCACGGCTTAACGTGCCGTCCGAAGCACGGAAGCGTCCAGAAATGAACCACTTGAAATCGGTCACCCATCCAATGGCTGACCGTGCCAGTTGTTCCTTAACCTCAGTGATCAGTTACGATCACTGAAGCCCGCTAGACTAAGTACGGACGCTTCGTATCACACCACTATTGGAAAAATACCCTTCTATAAAACGCTGAGAGCTGCGCCGAACCTAGTTACTATTCGGTAAAACCAAAGGGAATTGCAAATATATTCATAGTTAGCATTAATAATTCAATACTGCAGCACACCGCCGGTCGAAGACCTACGACTGCCATTTGTTTTTCAAGAATTTTCAGGTGTAAAGTAAGAAAGAGAGAAATTATTATATAGATTTCATACACAAACTGAAACAACACAAAAATAAGTTAAAATCCTAACTAATATTATAAATGCGAAAGTAACTATGTCTGTCTGTCTGTCTGTCTGTCTGTTACTCTTTCACGCAAAAACTACTGAACGGATTTGAATGAAATTTGGTATACATATGGTCTAGACCAGTGTTTTTCAACCTGTGGGTCGCGACCCCCTGGGGGGTCGCGAAGCTTCTGTAGGGGGGTCGCCAGAGGTCCAAAAAACTGGGTACTTTAGTACAAAAAATCAATCTCTCGTACTGTAAGAGAATTAAACAAAAGGATTATTACTCATAAACATTTTAATATGTAATAAACAAAAAATAAAATCGTGAGACGCGCGTTAATGCGAAGGTTGAGTTTATTATATTTTTTGGACATATTAGTGGACTGTTTTTGCAACACATAGAATTAAATCACTTTCCAAATTTAAGCAATTTCTTTGCTTACATATCAACTCGCATAGGTACGAGGTGGCAAATGGAATCTTAAAATCCTCCAAAGCCTGAGTTGTCAATTCCAGGGTATTCTGTTTTTCTAATTAACCTAAAAGTATCCAAATTAGAAGACTTGAATTCCAGGGGTAAAATCCAGGAAGCGTCCGTAGCTGGCTTCAGTGATCGTAACTGATCACTGAGGTTAAGCAACAACTGGCACGGTCAGCCATTGGATGGGGTGTTCGATTTCAATTGGTTCTTTTCTGGACGCTTCCGTGCTTCGGACGGCTCGTTAAGCCGTGGGTCCCGGTTGCTGCTTCCCGGCAGCAGTCGTTAAGCCTAGTCAGAGGCCTTCGGACAGCTTGAAAACATCTGACAGTCGGGTTGCCCATGCACTTACCCGACAACTTCAGTGCATTGTACTCATTCAAAAACGGCGATATGGCTCAAGTACAAATATACAGCGAAAAGCGGGTGACTCGCTTGAATGTATGTATATGTACAACCCCATCCGCAGATATTTTTAACAGATTCTCTTTGAGCTTTTTTGGTAAATTAGCCTAATTTATAGCTGCATTTAGAAATGGATTTAAGATCCACATCAGCCCAGTGTTCTCCGATATCTCTTGCTCTGAGAAGTAATTACACAATAAAATTCTCTCCTCTTTCAAATTATCTTCCTAAGACCATTTTCATACCAGGTAAGTATATAAATGCCTTGATATTCACCTCACAACCAACATCTTCAGTGTGTTGACGAAAAAGCATCAAAATTACGTAGTTATTTTGGTTCAAAGAGTACTTTTTTTTCGGCATTAGTCGTACGTACGTATGGTGACCAATGACCTACCCAATTGTAAAAGAATAGGTTTTTATATCCGATAAGTATGTACTTATGTCCGAATCCTAATCATGGAGACCATAATGATGTCGGATGGAATGAATTGGTAATACTGTAAAATACATGGTAAAAAACCAAAGGGTCAAGGGGGTCGCGAAATAATTTTTTTTACCAGGGGGGTCGCGTCGTGAAAAAGGTTGAAAAACACTGGTCTAGACCCTGAGAAAGAATATAGGCTATTTTTTATCTCGGAATTCCCACGGGAAAACTTTTTAAGGCGAAGCGAAGCTCACGGGAACAGCTATTGACTTATATTAATAACAAATGAGCATGAATGTTGCTTGGTGCTATGGTAGGTTACTTTCCTGTAATAAGTTTGAAGAAATATAAGACGAAACTCCTGAAGTTCATTGAGTCCGTATTAAAAATGATTTGTTTGTGTCAGGTGTGTTCATGAATTTATTGAGAAACACCCAGACCTGAAGGCTGAAAAGCTGATAATACCAATAAGGTTTTTTTATGTCACCAGCTCACTGAATAAGTGCCCATAGGACTCGAAATATTACTAGCTTTTTTGTTTACCTATGCATTTCATGAACGCAACAGTTCTCAAACTTTCATACCCGGACTCATTGGAAAATAATCTTAATCAATGCTAATATAAATACACTCACGGCACGGGCAATGAAAAGGTTTCACTGAGACAATCACCGAATTACTGCTAAACGGAAATGGCTAGCTTAATTACGCTTTCTGCAACATTGAAGTACATTTAACAGATCATCAGGATATTACCAACTAAAAAACCGGCCAAGTGCGAGTCGGGCTCGCGCACAAAGGGTTCCGTAGCAGCAAATATAATTTACAGTTAAATCAACCTATCTCAAAAACTATAAGAGATACTTTGATCAAACCAAAAATCGTTGAAAGAGTTAATTAGCATGCATCACCTCTATTTTTTTTAGAATTTTATACCCCGTAGTTATAAAAATAGAGGGGGGGGGACATACTTTTTACGACTTTGAGAGCTGATATCTCAAAAACCGTTCACTTTAAGAAAAATGTTTTTTAGAAAACTTTATATCATTTTAAAAGACCTTTCCATTGATACCCCACACGGGTATGTACATCGAAAAAAAAAAATTCATCCCTCAGTTACATGTATGGGGGGCCCCACCCCCAATTCTTTTTTTTACTATTTAGTGTCATATTTTTGTAGCGGTTCATACAACACATATTCCCATCAAATTTCATCACTGTAGTACTTATAGTTTCCGAGTAAATCGGCTGTGACAGACGGACAGACGGACATGACGAAACTATAAGGGTTCCGTTTTTGCCATTTTGGCTACGGAACCCTAAAAACAATCATATTTTGTACACATTTTAGATGATATGTTTGAAAAAATGCCCGTGAGTGTAGTATTCAAACTGTGGTAACTTAACACTCGACGTTTGCGTAACGTAACACCGTGGCAATATCATCTATTTCTTATTTTTATATTATTTGTAACTGGCCATTTCATAGTTTGCGCGTTTGAAAACTTGAACCGTGGCATCTCTAGACGGAAAATATGAATTTTTACATTCGTTCAAGCGTTGTACATTTAGCTGCAAAAGTCATTGTACTTGTACGGTCAAGTGCAGAGGAACCTGACCCCCCTCTCATAGTAACAATGCTTCTGAAGGGGGGCGGGTTTATCTGCCTCTTACTGTACCTACCTAAATTAAGTATATTATACGACTGTTATGTACATAGGACATCGGACATAGAAATCTCTGCTACGTATAATTTTCTGCTGATTAAATAAGTACAATTATATCACATAACATTCCCTTAAGTCGCTGTAGGTGCGCTGACGCTGTATATAGTGCATCGATGTTTTAAAAAGTTTAATCTGAACCTATAACAACTTTCGCAGTTCACTGTACACTGGGGGCCTGGCTAAAGCTTACACTTTGAACTTAGTACCGTTCTAAATGCGTACATCCTAAGAGTTAATTTTGAACAGCAAGTCGGATTGCAGCTGATCGTAGTTGCAAAACATTTAGTTTTATTCCACAAATGCGTTCAAAAGTTCTCTTGTTTCTATCCGCTTAAAGTTTTGTTACACTTTCGTATTAAAAGTTCAAATAACCAAATTTTATCTTAGAAAGGTAAGTTTTTATATTATAATCATTATTCATAACATACGAAGTAGATACCTAGTTAAGTATTAAATCGTAAAAATTGAATTGCACGTAAGACGCATTTAGTATTCTTTGTACAGAAATTCACACAAGTGCGTCCACTTCATCGGCATTGCCGACGCCGTTTCTCCATACATTTATGCAAATCCATTTAGTCCGACAAGAGGACGCTCACAATCTCAATTAAAAATAAAATATTACTATACTTATATTCTATACTTCCGTTAATAGCAAGCAAAATAAATTACAAAAACTATGCGCCCCTATAAATAACGAACGTTCGCACGGGAAAAAACTAAAACGTTTATTAATTTATTATTTTCCCATTGAAAGTGTATTCGCAATTTTGCTAGCTCAATTCACTTTGGCCTGTTGCGCAAAGCATTCACTAGTAAACTGAATGAAATAGTTTTCTCTTTATCCTATTAGGTTTTTTATCCGTTTGCCTGGTTGGGCGTACTTTATAAATGGTATTAACGCTAGCGTCCGGTATGAAAAGACTTCTAATAGAAACAGAGGTAGACGCGGCTTACTAAGCAAATCGCCGCTCTTAAAGCGATCCCGTTATAGCATGAAACACACTCTTATAAAACGGGATTGCAACATTGACTTATATATTACTAGCAGTTCCTGCGCGCTTCGCTTCGCGTTAAAAAGTTTTCCCGTGGGAATTCCGGGATAAAAAGTAGCCTATGTTCTTTCCCAGGGTCTAGACCGTATGTATACCAAATTTCATTCAAATCCGTTCAGTAGTTTTGGCGTGAAAGAGTAACAGACAGACAGACAGACAGACAGACAGACAGACAGACAGACACAGTTACTTTCACATTTATAATATTAGTTAGGATTAGGATTTGCGTAAGGAAAGGGCCAACCACTCCAGAAAATGGCACCCTCGTGGCCCTAAATCTCATATCTGACATTACTTTGTTTGAATTCGGGCCAGCGGGTGACATTATCTTTAGGAAAAATGTTATGACGGGTGCATTCTTCCTTTTAAAATCATTGGATTGTAATATGTCCGATATCACTAAGAGGAAAGAAACGGCATGAATAGAAGGTGCTACACTGCCGGGCAATGAAAAAGTTCCACTCACAAAATTCCAACAACAAAGGACACATTTTTTTCAATGTTTTAATTTAAAATTGGAACAAAATATTACCAATTTTTGTTGGTAATATCCTGATGCTCTGTCAAATGTACTTCAATGTTGCAGAAGGCGTCATTAAGCTAGCCTTTTCCGTTTATCAGGAATTTTGTGCTTTTCTCAGTGGAACCTTTTCATTGCCCGAGAGTGTATATTCAACTTCAATTTTCAAAACTCAACAGCCCATATCGTCTACCTCAGTAGATATAAGAAGGCTCTGCCGCCGGACGCATCCACGCCAGTGGTCTGATGCGGCCGTACCATGTTGCAGCTATTGAATTCTATTTTTGGAATTCTGTTATTTGTCGTGTATGGAAATTGTGTTCAGTGGTTCTGTGCTGAATTTTTTGAAATATCTATGAAAATTATATAAAAAGAACTGTGGTTTGAAATCGCGTTTTTGTGCGTATTTTTTACTTATAATATTATGTATATTATATCCATAGACTAATATTCTGTGTGTAGTGATTATATCTATCTAGTTGGCAGCCTGTTGGGCAAAGATATCCTCTAACATGCCTTACCCACATTTCTTAAGAAATATTTTAAAACCTAAGTATTTGATATGAGCATTTTCTTGTGGTTTGATCCATAGAATTACACAGGAGGGAAGTAAAGCTATGTGTATCCATTTAAATTTAAAAAAATCTACTTAAAACACACGATTAATATTACACCCTTTCATTTAATCATTTAAAACGACCCTTAAGCCATTACAACATAGTAGGTAATAGGTATATGTAGATGATATTCGTGCGAGCCAATAAATGCTGTAAATCAACAGTATACTTTTTATAAAATCCGCGTTTCAAATTGAACCTAACGGATCCGTTCAAATAGCTCAACAAGCAATTAATATTTCATCTCCGTTTCCCATCAATACCACTCTTACGTTAATTGGCCGAAATTCGACCATTTTTTCGTGAACAACAATAAAGTGGGATCGAGTGAGCTGTTTTGTCGATATATTTTTATCCTCCGTTGATATAGAGATCGTAACAATTTATTAACAAAATGCCTACCTACTTAGTATCGCTTTGCCTCAAAAGTATCTACATATATCAGTATTTATGTATTTATTTTTTATATTGTTCATGGAGAACCAACAGCATTTGCGTGAACTTATATGGTAACAAAAATATAAAATTCTACAAAACACGGAAATGCCATTAATAGGTTCCCATTCCCACCTATAGTGACAAAAATTAATGACTAAGTTTTAAAATAAAAATAAAAAATAACGGTAGGATTCTATTTTACAGTCTTTACATAGCACTTGACATTCATAACACTCGTACCTCTAGTCTAGTTACCTTTATTTCCTTCAAACCGTTGCCAGACTAATAAAACTCCACCTGTCAGCCGGCCCTCGCCTTCCCTGCGAGCCTCAGTCGTCCACTCCACACATTTCGCTCGACAAAGCCATATTTCCCGTTCGAAAACCGATTTATGTCCTCGTTTCCGACCGTTTATTTGTTTGGAAACCGACACGAGTGATTAAGTTGTAAAAAAACGGTAAAAAACGATCTTAAACGGATTTTTTCGCTGCTCTTCTATTTTTGTTTCGCTGTGGAACTATTAGCGCTAATAGCTTTGGTGGATTGTACTTCGTTGGTTTGAATATTTGTCTCGTTATTTTTTTATCTTTTCTACATAATGTTGTACCTACTTTAGTAATAGTTGGTTGTAATGGTTATGCACAAACACATCGAACTTCAGAATTCGAACCCGAGACAACCATTGACCTCTGTAACTAAGCGATGATGCGATTCAAAAAACATAGAAACCTATCGTTTAACAAATAACCATCGAGCAACAAAATGCAAATGATGAGCCAAAACTATTTCACAAAAAGCATTTTATCATTCGTATTCGCATACGAGCTGGGATCCGCTGATTACTTGTGTCAGCTGCCTGTTGGCAATACATCCATCTACATAAATATTATGTAAGTATACATATAAATAGTTATTTAACGGTGGGAAATATCGGAAGTAACCCACCGATAACGATGGCGTTGCTACGCATCATCATGGTCATCAGGGGCAGTCAGTGGGTCACTCTACATTATAATAAAAAACACGAACGAACAAGAGTTGTCACGCAACCGGTGTTCTTTAAATGCAACGAGACAGCGGCTCATAAATTACATTTTTCCTAAGCTTTGGAGGTTTCAAAGTTACTTAATTTAATTATCTAAAATATTCTACTTACATGTCCAAGCTCAGCATAGGTACATATTAGTGCCGGCTACACTCTCGTCCGTTGACAGTAACTTTTTAAAACGTTTTTTTAACCGTTATCAAGACCATGAAAAAGTCGTTACTGTTCGTGCAAACTCGTTAGCCGTGGCGACAGTTGGCCGCAATCTGCACTCGTTTTTTAGGGTTATGCGGGTAGATTAAGGTAAGAGCTTCGTTGGAGACTCAACTCCAGGCATCTCACAGTTAATTGGTTGCCGTACCTTGTAAGGGTTGGTGGCAGAGCGCTTAAGCATGGAAGGGCGTGTTAAGTTGCTCCCATTCCACCGATTAGGGTTGGTGATTGCATTTTTTCGGTGGTAGAAGTGGTAAGGCAGTGGCCCAAGGAAACACATCACATCGGAATAGTTTTGGTTTCTGATCAAGCCACGCATCCGGTGAACAGCTTCCTTGAGAAATAATGCATAGTGTGTAAATGTATTCAATACTAACATAATTATATATTCCTTGAGATATATAATGCAAATATTGTGTAAATGTATTCATTACTAACAAATATATCGTACTCATAGTTTTAATTACGGAATCATCATCCGGTTACAAACAAATTCGACTTTACAGCAAAGCATAATGCCAATAGTTATCTTTTAGCTTACCTACCAACAGGATATTCAGGGCAGCTTTTGGTCTATTTTCGTATCGATTTTCTATTCGTACCTACCTTAATAATTTAACTGAATAATACCGGTGGCGGTGGCGAAGCATTAGATAGATAGCAAACCCGTATCCTGAATAAATAACTTTTATATTTTGATCATTTTGAACTCATTCAAGCCGCGCTTTACTTTCTCAAAACAAATGACATTTCCTCTCATCTAAACAATCACGAAAATGACTCCCAACACTTTACTATTACTACCCTTTGTGAACCAAAAGACAAATATTTTGATTTATTTCCCCGAAAAAATGGGGATTTCCCGGGCGAGGCAAGACATAACATACGATTACCGTAATAAAAATCTCGAACAACCAAACACCTCACTTATTATTATCATATCGCGAGGCGCAGTCACGGCTGCTGTCAAATGGGGGCTAACGCGTGTGAATTTGCCGCTAGGGGCGCTGGTGTGCACTGAGAGCAAGTGACATTTTACTTTTCATATAATTTGTTTGGCGGGCTTCGTGATAAATTATATTTTCGTTCATTTCCCTGTTGAAAAGTGATCTCTTTTTGCGAAATTATCGCAAATATGGATTATTTGTCGTTGAAAGCTGAATAATTAAGGAAAAGAGGCGCAAAAATAAGCAGTCTCAAAGAGCAGCTAATTTCGAGGTTAGTTTGTTTACTGTTTACAAACTTATTTTTTACGAAGTGTATGCTTGTTTGCTTAGGTAACAGCTATGTTTTTTCTTTTTACAGATACCAAGACTATGACCGTAACAGTAACTTGGTTGGAAACGTAGAGGACAGCATCATACAACAAAATGATTCAGTGTACTGTTGAGTGGCCTTCAGAAACTTTGTATAGCAGTGTGAACACTAAAAATTAAACTCCAGATCTAGATATTATCACCAATGAGTACTTTGGAATTTATGTACAATGTATACCATCGCTCTTACGGTTAATTAAAACATCGTGATAAAACCTGCACATCTAGATTTTCGAACCCACCAACCTGCAGAGGACCAGCGTGGTAGGAAATGGTCCAAGCTTAGGAGTGGAGTTTAGACCTTAAGGCGATATGCACAAAGGCTCCATTCGAGTGAGCCAGGTGCAGGTACTGACACCCCCACAAATAATATAATACTTAGGGTCTGTTTCACAATGTCTGGTTAGTGGCTACCTGACGGATAAAATACCTACATGCTGTCACTCTCTGTTATAATTTTTTAGACAGTGACAGCATGTATTTTATCCGACAGGTAGCGCCTAACCAGACATTGTGAAACAGGGGCTTAGTATACTATACTACCATTATTTAGTTTCAACTAACAACTCAACCAGCATTCATTGTGTGGATTACTAATGTGTTATATTTTTTGTATAGCAGTGTGTTTAAACGGAAAGGATAAATAAAAGTTAAATCAGTGTGTAATTCTTTTATTTTTATTGTATTTATTAAATGCCTAATCCTTATTTACATTATGTTCTTTCTGAAATTGGTTATAATGATTTTCACAAACAAGAGATTGTCGGATAATAATTATTTCACATGCCACTGTTTTAGAACAGTTATATCACTTGTTAACATAAGTCCTCCTTTTCTTTCCGAACATAACGGATCTACACTACATTGCGGCATAGTAACTCGATGTGATGATAGTTATTTTATAATTAATAAGCTTATAAGATTCAAAATTTTAAAACTTTATTTCGCGCCAATTTGATACAGTCTCTTTTGATAAGTTTGACAGCTATGGTACCTCTTAACCTCAGCCGACAGTGGCGCCAACTGGTGAGCAAAAAAACGGTAGTCCCCATTACGCAGCTTTATTCAAGGGACTCGTATTTCGTAGGCTTGATTTAGGGTCTCAGCACATGGAAGCGTAACGTAAAGGGATCGTTTTTTTTTCTCCTGTCAACCAGGCATTCGCGGACTTGCGTTCTACTGGTTGACAGAAGAAAAAGAGGCGATCCCTTTACGTTACGCTTATATGTGCTGAGACCCTTATTCAAGGGACTCGTTTTCCTTAGCTTGATTTAATACGTAAATTCAGTAGCCCTTTCAGAACGTAATAGGAAAGAGTGACACTCGTGGTACCGCCCCTGTTGGGAACAAATAAACTTTGAAGGTACCGACGATGCTATGTTTTCGAACGCTGCTGACGGTAGCTTTTTCGTCCTACCATCAATCTTTATCACTCATCGGTCGCTTCCAGTAGTTATGATAGGCCTTTTTATGAAACAATCCGATGGCTCTACATACCTAGGTATATTTATACATCTAGGCTATTCTTTAAAGCGGGGTTTTTCAATCGATATGGTTTAAAAGTAAATTGAGTACATTCGTAATGTTACTGCTTCTTATTTAAAAAAAAATCATGCTGGTGCCATAACTGCTGAGAATATAAGATAAGATAAGATAAGATATTCTTTATTTGCACACAAAAATATGGACAACAATACAAAACTTAATCTAACACATATGTACAAATGGCGGTCTTATCGCTAAAAGCGATTTCTTCCAGACAACCTTTGGGTGGAAGGATATTTAGATGTAAAGGGTAAAGTGTAGCAGGAATAAAGAATATACCATAAATATTTAATATACCAAAACATACTACCTACAATATATTTACATACATAATTTATATACCTAGCATCATAATACCATGTTACTTATATATAATAATAAGCATATTAAAGAGGATATAGTGATCTTCAATCAAGAGCCGAGGAAATGGTCTTTTAACATCCTTTTGAATGAGGCCAATGACGGTGCTTTCCGTATACTAAGTGGGAGATCGTTCCATAGGGTGATTGCTTGTATAGTGAAAGAGTCACTAAAGAATTTTGTGGTATGAGGTGGAATATTCAGCCGTAGGTTCTCTGAAGAACGTAATCCCCGGCTGTGGGATTCATGTCGAAAGTGAAATCGCTCTTTGAGATAATCGGGGTACGCTGGGTTAAACAGTATTGAGTAAAGAAGTGAAAGAATGTGAGTATTCCGGCGAAGGCGAATGGGGAGCCACTTGAGCTTAGCACGATACTCTGGAACATGATCATACTTGCGTAAACCAAATATAAACCGTATACAGACATTCTGGAGGCGCTCAAGTTTGTTAAGTTGCTCTTCGGTAAGATCGGGATAACATGAGTCGGCATAATCTAGAATAGGAAGAAGTAGGGATTGAGAAAGCACAATTTTGGTGGCTGTGGGCAAGAAATTTCGCAGTCTGCGGAGTGACCCTGCAGAAGCGAACACCTTCCGACTGACCTCATCAAGCTGCGTCTTCCAGGTCATAGCATTGTCCATGTAGACCCCTAAGTTTTTCACCTGTTTACTCCAAGGTATGTGGACACCATCAAAAACTATTGGAGGGAGGGCATTGTAGTCAACAAATGAGCTGAATCTGGGGCTGCCTAATATAATGACTTGTGTTTTGGTTGGATTGACTTTCAAACCGTGATTTTGACTCCACGCCAGTATATAATCCAAGTCAGTGTTGGTTTTATGTATGGCAACTGGGAGGTCGGAAATTGGAGCATGGTTATAAATTTGTAGATCATCTGCATAAAGGTGGTAGGAAGAAGAGATGTTGTTGGATATACTATTTATGAATATTGCGAAGAGAAGAGGAGACAACACGCCACCTTGCGGGACACCAGCCGTAGTACTACACCAAACAGAGTAGGACTCTTCAATACGGATTCGCTGCCGGCGTCCGTGCAAGTAACTATGAAACCAGTCAATTACCGTTGGAGATACATTAAGAGAACGTAATACCCCCAAGAGGATATCGAAATCCACTGTGTTGAAAGCATTGCTGAAGTCAAGTAGCGACAGCACAGTCAGCTCTCCGTTCTCCATACCCTGGCGAACGTCGTCCGTGATTTTTACTAATGCCGTTACCGTGCTGTGTCCTGGGCGGAATCCAGATTGGTAAGGATTCATGAGATTATTCTGCACTAAGAACCTGTTCAGCTGGTGATGGACGAGACGTTCGAGGACTTTGGAAAGGAAAGGAAGTATGGAGATAGGGCGATAGTCTGAAAAGGATGGGTTGGATTTTTTGGGCAAAGGAGTTACTTGGGCGTCTTTCCAAGAGGATGGGAACGTATTAGAGGAGATGGAAAAATTTAATATGTGGGATATGACGGGAAGGATTATGTCCAGGATAGGGAGTACCACGTTCCGACTTATGCTGTCACTACCGACAGCGTTCGTAGTGATGGCAAGTATACTTCTCTCAATGTCACAATCAGTAAAATGGCTAAAGTTGAATTCGGAAAAGTCAGGAGTTGGTATAGTAGAAAGATTGTTCAATGTTCTAAGTTTAGTTGCACTATCCATGGCTACTGACGATGTAAAATGTTGGTTAAGAAGGTTTAAGTCTAGATCTGCAGGAAAAGTTTGAGAGCGGGATTTACCAACTCCGAGTGACCTGAGGAAATTCCAGACTTTGGCTGGATCACCGTTTTGAATTGATTCATGAATATGGCGTCGTTGTGCGTCCCTACACACCTTATTGCAGTGATTACGTAGCGCAGTATATTTGTCCCTATTAAGGTCAGTAGGTCGAGATTTAAATTTGGACTTTGCTGCAACCTTCCGATTAATAACGATCTTGATTTCGTCAGTCAACCATGGTGCCGGGAAATGCTTCATTCTGACAGATCTGACGGGCGCATGGACGTCATACAGCTGGATGATAAGAGAATTAAACACTGACACCTTCTCATCCACCGTATCAGCATTAAATACCTCGTCCCAAGCTGCAGCCCGCGCATCACTGCGAAGGTTTTCCAGAACCATGCCACCAAAATTGCATTGAAGGAGAGTTCTAGGTTTAGCCTTAGGGGGGCGAATTTTACTAATATAAAGAGAAGCAGATTGCTAAATTGATTAAACTCTACTTAACTTGAAGTTCACAAATGTGAAACTGACAGTAAGTGCTGTAATTTGCTGAATTCCGATAATATTTGGAATACACACAAATACTTTAAAAGTAAATTATTTAAATCTTAGCAATACGACGGCAGCAGTGTACCGGAACATTTGTACAATAATTCGTGACTTCTGAGGTTCCGACTTGACTAAATGCGTTGCTCTGAGTCCTCTGAGCGACCTCAAGTTTAAGTTAGCTGAGGGTCTGCCCACACCTGTTTAAGTTAGCTGAGGGTCTGCACACTTTAATTTCATGTGCAATAAAGAATTTAATACAATGCAATAAAAATCTTTATTTGTAGTAAAAACAGAAAAATATAAATAGTATTTATAATTTCATAATAATAATAGACCTATGGCCAAATTCGTGCACTTTCGTGCGAATTTTTGTACGTTCTCGTTTATTCATGATAGCCGAGGCATGGTGTCAGACCTACTTACTCATAGGCTGCTCATACCCTATGATTACGGCCTAGGTGTGTCGAGCAGTGGATGATTTTTATGTGATGATAGTGTTGACTCGATCAAGCGTATCTACCTAAAGGAAAATAATTCGGTAGTGTGTGGCAACACCGTTAACTAAATGTGTGGCTCTACGGCCAAAGTTCCCAGTTTACTTAAACAACCACTCGCCTTGTTTATATTCATCGTTTGAATTAAACAAAAAGGTTACAGTGAAACACTGTAATTATTTAATTCACAAACATGGGGGTTGTCATAAAACATTATGTTACTACAAGATATACAGTGCATCTACAGGGTGTTGCAAAATTAGCAAATTTCCAAAACTCGTAGAACAAAAGATGTTCAGAATGACCCCCTTTCAGCTTAGTATACTCTTTTTGCAACAACCTGTATAATAATAATAACAAAGTAATGAAAACGGAAATGGATCTATTCAATCGATGTACCTATTCATTCCTTTAAGCATAAATCTGTTAAAAATCAATGATCCATTGGTGTTTTATTTTAACACTGAAAATTACAAGTAGTCTTTGAAAAAACGCACTCTTTATTTTCATGACTATTGTAATTATATGGACTGTAGCTTCCGGACCACCATCACTCTAAAGCAGTGTTTTTCAACCTGTGGGTCGCGAGCCCCCGGGGGGTCGCGAAGCCTCTGTAGGGGGGTCGCCAAAAATCGAAAAAACTGGGTACTTAAGAAAAAAAATATTAATAAAGAAAATTTATATATACCATAAATAATAATACTGTACATTCACATATACACCCTGTAGGGTTATTTATGGATATTACCCAATAATACAATCATTATCTGAAACTGGACCATTTCTATGATGTTTAATTTAAATATTTAAGTTTTTGCCAAAACTTTCAGCTTAAACTCGAAAATTTAAAAACTACCCATTTTTCAATTACTTTTTCGTTGTTTTGCATGATTGACACCTTAATAAACTAATTAAAATAATCAAATACATGTGCATTATTCGACTAAAATTTTATTAGACACAATAACATAAGTTCACAATGTTTTTAAGCTGTAGTGCAGAAAACTGTTGTGACATTCTTTTTTTAATTTAACTTATTTGTTTTGAATATTAAAAAAAATGTTTAACTATTTTGAGGTAAGTATTGTGTCTAATTTAAGTCAAATAATGCTTAATTTGATTGGTTTATTGGGGTTTTACTTATATGTAAAACAGGAAAGTAATTAAAATATACTTTCTAGTTTTTTTAAGCCAAAAGTAAAAAAGTTAAAAACTTAAATGAAGATATTGAATGTCTTGGGGATGGTTGGGTTTCGGATAATGCATTATAGGGTTCAATCGACTGGAAATGCCTTCCTCTATCACCTCCTGAAAGGATCAGGTCTACTTACCAATAACCCTGTATATACTTACTTAAACGATAAAAAAAACCGAAGGGTCAAGGGGGTCGCGATAAAATTTTTCCTCCCAAGGGGGTCGCATCATGAAAAAGGTTGAAAAACACTGCTCTAAAGCAATGGATAATACTATGATATGGCTGGATCGTTGATTGCTGTGTCAATGGTGGCACGGTAGCTGATAATTTTGGTTTTAACCCATCTAACCGGCCGACATATTATTATACACTTGTGTGATGGCCTAGCTGATAATGATGATGGCTTCTATCTATCTATCCGCATCCTTACATACAATATATTCAGCTACAATATAGGTTGCCACCTACAATGCAGAACCCGGATACTCGCGCGAATGCTAAAACGGCACACATTTTCCATTTTTATATGAAAGTGCAGCATTCAGCTCACATCTCCACATAGCATATTGTTTATAGTCGCTATAAAGTAGATGTTTTAAAGAAATAGCGTCAGATACCGTATTGTAGGCGAACACGTCCACTGCTGCTTACGTGAAACTACTCGTATCCAGGGCCCACTTTGTGAAAAGCGTTTTATGTATTTTCTTTAAATAAATATAATTTTAGGCTGGTGGTAGACAATTTGTGGTAAAAAATGTGTTATAATCCGAATAAAGGTCGCGCAGTAACTCTTCAATAGTTGCATTTAAAATGCATTTCGGTAATTTCAAAGAATTACGAACTTCTTTCTTAGCGTGTCGGTGAGAAAAACGCCTGTCGTTTTCTGCGTGTGGTGGGCCAGACGTAGATATGAGGTAGAGGCAAGATATGGGTCCCTACAGTTGATACTTTTCTCAGACTCCTTTCGTGTACTTTTTTTTTATTTATTTATTTATTAATCATTGCAGTGATACATAGGGTACAAAAGAATTCCCACAAAGCCAATATAACACCTACCTCAGGCACAGAATAATAACTAGTACCAGGTACAGAAGTCCATCTTCGCAATGGCTATCAAAGAAATATGACTCCATCCCATAAGCAATAAGATCTAATTTAGATCGCGCTCCAGCCGCACACGTTTTTATTTACTTACCTACCAATTTATTTTTGAGGGAATATGCGCCTTATTTCACTGGACTACGGTGCATAATAAGTTATACGTGGTTATACGCATTGAAAAAGAAGCCACCTTAGGGTTGCCTCAGCACGACAGACTACAATGTTTAGTAAGCAACGAACTGAGTTTGTAAAAAGAATGTCATGATATTAAAACAAAATAATTTGAATTTAGAATACAAAGCTATTCCAAACTTATTTTCTATTGGAAATGACTAGTTGAAGCTTCGGCAATTTCATAGTTAAAGACCTATTCATAGATCTATTATTTGAAGTAAAAGTAAAAGAAAGAGGTAGATAGGTACCTATTTCTACCTAAAACATTTACTTCAGTCAAAAAATGATTTTTTTTCTTCATAATGTGTGATAATATTGAGATGAAATTGATCATGATGTTCTGTTTTAGTTTAGTTGAGCATGGGCGTACCCAGGTAGGGGCAGGGGGGGGCAGCTGCCCCCCCCTAGCCCTCTCGAACCAGAGTTTTTTTTATTATTATATGTTTAAAAAATTGCATAAGATCGCCTTATATGCCTAAAATTGCTAGGGCTAAAATAAGAAAAAAAACACAAGTTTTCCGTTTTCCCGGAAAAGCTCTGCGGAAAAGTCATAGTAGCACATTCGTACTATCTGGGTTTCAACATCACTAACACATATTTGTGCGTAACGATATTTTATTTAGGATATCGATTAGGAATCGTTTTTTTTTTTAAAAGATGGCTCAGGAGTTTCTTGCCTCCGTTCTTCTCCTTAGACAGAAAGAGCCCCGCCTTATCCGAACGGAGAGTAATTTGTAAAAATTGACGTTCATCAGAAAATTTTATATTTTTACGACGAATAAAAAAAATTTACTTTGACTTTGACTTTGTATACCTGCTTAATTTACTGAAATAAAAAACAGAAAATATGAATTTTTCACTTTCTTAAATCAATCATTGCAACTATATCATAAAAACAAAAATATAATTTAGAAAACTTAGCTTTTTGACTTTTTTTAATTCTAATGATATAGTTTTGACTTCCATCACATAAATGACAACTTTAAGGGGTGAAATATAAAAATAAAACATTATTAGCTCAAATCTTCAGTTTCAGTCTCTATCATTAGTTATTCTGTTCTAAGTTCCTGCACCTGGCTCTATCGAGTGGAACTTTTGTTGTGCATATCCCCAAGGTCTAAACTGCCTTCCTAAGCTTGGATTGTACCATTTCCCACCACGCTGGTCCAATGCGGGTTGGTGGGTTCACATACCTAGATGTGCTAAATCTAGATATGCAGGTTTCCTTACGATGTTTTCCTTCACCGTAAGAGCGATGGTATGCATTGTACTTAAATTCAAATAACTCTTTGGTACATGTCAGCGCCGGGATTCGCACCCGCATCTCTGGCGTGAGCAGCGGGCGCTTACCCGACTGAGCTACCTCCGCTCCTCACTGAGCTACCACCGCTCCTCCGGTATATACCTATTGAAAATAATAGTAATGATAATCATAAAGGGGCAGGGTAGCTTCTGGCCAGCTGTTGGGCTTTAGGGACATCAGATTTCAGAGGGAGGACCCCTGTTCCTCATCTCTGGCTTGCCTTTATTTTGGTGTCCAGAACACAGAAGAGGAACAGGATCTCCCACCTTATGCTTGGCTAGCTTGAGTGGTGTTTTGCTAGAGCAAAAATGCTCGTAGAATGATGTGTTACCCAGTAAGGTATATAGAGGGATATTGATCGATAACTCGATTATCCTGAGAGCCGTATTTCATTTTGAACCTGAACTACACATTTGTGCGTAGGTGTTTTGTCGAACAAATATTATCATAGAATAATTGTGTTTTGCTCACATTACTATGCTTACAACAACGATAAGAATGTAATATAACAATGTAGCATAAAATATCTAAAGAAAATTAGCTAAAACTGCAAAATTACATTAATTTCTTAACTCGCCCGGTGTCACGATCAATGTACGCCGGAATTTTCGTCGCCTGTCACAGGCAAACTGACTTCAAATATCAACCACTATTTATAGGCATTAACAACAAGATGCACAAGTAAATGATGCGTTTCGGTTCGAAGCGGCAAAATAAGTTTAATATTAATGCAAAAAAATGTACAAAAGCACTCAGGTTCGAAAGGGCTAGAAAATAAATTAAACGTAAATGTTCCTGCCAATAAAAAACGTGTTACCTACTGTGCGCAAAATGAAACAGGTATGAGCTGCCCCCCCCTAGCTGAAATCCTGGGTACGCCCTTGTAGTTGAGCACGAATCCCACTCAGCTCACATTTTATAATCGATTCATTAATACATTTTGAAGGTAGTTGTGACTGTAAATTTAATACTTTAACGAAAAAAAAATTGGAATCGACTTTGTTCAACATGGAGAAAAAAAGGGTTTGTAGTTCGGATTAATTTCATTTCAAATAAGGAACATTAACTGAATGAATTACAAGAAATCAATAAAATACTTAGATTAGTTTTACCTGTCAGCATCTTTTGGTAATCTAAAAAAAAAAAATGGATCACGATCCGTATTTAAGCGATTAAATACGGCACAGTATTTTTTTGCTGCTTTTTTAGGGTTCCGTAGCCAAAATGGCAAAAACGGAACCCTTATAGTTTCGTCATGTCCGTCTGTCCGTCTGTCCGTCTGTCCGTCTGTCACAGCCGATTTACTCGGAAACTATAAGTACTACAGTGATGAAATTTGATGGGAATATGTGTTGTATGAACCGCTACAAAAATATGACACTAAATAGTAAAAAAAAGAATTGGGGGTGGGGCCCCCCATACATGTAACTTCTTCTTCTTTCTTCTTTCTCCTGCCCTTTTCCCAGTTCAGCTAGGGTCGGGCCTCCTCGTACTTCGGCGCCAGGATATTCTATCCCGGGTTGTCGATGTGGTCAGGTTTTGGGCTTTCATCTCCTTCTCGATATTGTACATACATGTAACTGAGGGATGAAATTTTTTTTTTCGATGTAAATACCCGTGTGGGGTATCAATGGAAAGGTCTTTTAAAATGATATAAAGTTTTCCGAAAAACATTTTTCTTAAAGTGAACGGTTTTTGAGATATCAGCTCTCAAAGTCGTAAAAAGTATGTCCCCCCCCCTCTATTTTTATAACTACGGGGTATAAAATTCTAAAAAAAATAGAGGTGATGCATGCTAATTAACTCTTTCAACGATTTTTGGTTTGATCAAAGTATCTCTTATAGTTTTTGAGATAGGTTGATTTAACTGTAATTTTGGTTAATTATTATATTTGCTGCTACGGAACCCTTTGTGCGCGAGCCCGACTCGCACTTGGCCGGTTTTTCTTTTTATGTCCATTTTTCTATTCATAAATTTTAATAAATACCTAAATACGACATTTATAAACTAGTACGAAATAGGAACAAATAGCGCGCGCGTGTATCGTCTTCCGCTTGCGGCAGCCGACTAGATTCGCCCCCTCGATGGGGCAGGCGCCAGGCTGGCGCCTGCGCCGCCCATGCGCGGAGTGACACAGGCCTGCCTCAGGTACCTAATTCAGGAATTTATTTGTCTCAACAATTTTTTTATTATAATTTATCTATGACCTCCTCTAATCTCCACGCTTGGCAAACGTTTTGGAGAAAATTTCGGGTGCCGTTCCAAAAAATACCGACACTAACAAAATAATACAAAGTCCATCTAAAGACCGTGCCGGAACGTCACACGAAGTTTACAAAGGGAACTTTAAACCATGTCCCGAATATTTGCTGACAAAATGCAACGACTCCACTAACCAATTCTAACCCTTATCCGGGAGTGAATAGGGGATACTTTGTGGACTTCACGCGGGCATTGTGGCAAGACTTTGTAGCATGTGATTGGATCCGGAATAGTTTCAATCTTGAAGGTGAACGGGAAGAGCACATGGAATTTGTTCTAACACAGGTTCTATACGACGAGTAGCTTCCTTAACTGTCACGAGACACTTGGACATAAGTACCTCTAGTTTATTTGATTTAGCCCCATTTTCGCCATACTCTGTATAGATCATAACCAGGGATTAGTGGTAGACTTTTGAGTACTTTTGACACATCCATCAAGAATTTAATATGAAGATGACATATAATTATTATGAACCAATCCTTGGTTACGATCAAACCGAGTATGGCGAAATTGAAGCTTAATTGAGAATTCTTAGGTGTACTTTGCCAGTGCCATGAAATGCTTAAGTCCAGCTTTTGCTAATTATCTTTCAGCGAGTTTACAGGCTTCCTGTGTACATTGTACACGGTACAGTCAGCGACAAACAAGCTTGACCCCTCTCTAGTAGCTTATCACCGTCACATTTTACCATGACTGACATATTTACAGTGTTTCTCGCCAGATGGAACACTGTATTGTGTCTATATGTCAATGGGTCAGTCACTTAGTTATTATTATTTACAAAATGCACGTGTTTTTCTGCAGAGAGCTATTACTTTATTTAGTTTGTAGGCCGGCCGACAAAGACAGCTAGATGCCTCATAAGGTGTACTTATTCAACATGTACCTCCCATACCATTACCATTAATTTAAAATGCACAAATAACTATAAAAATTGGTTTAAAATGAAAAACTAACCTAGTTTTTCTCAGCAATACCTATGAAGTGTTATGCATCAACTTGCATTATCCAAGCTTTTACATTATAAAAAAAACTACGAAGCTCATTTCAGCACGGAGGATGCATGCGGCGGAGCTCATTAAATAATGGCATAATGGCGGCATTGTTCTCGTCACCAGCTCACTAGCGCCACGGCGCGGCAGCGGCGGACTCGAACAACAAACTTCCCGCGCGCGGGAAACTATTGTCTCGACTACTTCCACCAACGTCACATTGTGGAAGAGCTAACTTTTTAATTTTTGCAGATCTAGGCACTCACTTCGTACAATGCCTACAGTTTTCGGACGAATGGCTGTTGAACTGTTGACGGCCTATTGTCCCGAACAATGGACCCGTCAAATGATTTTCGTGTTTGCCCGTTTTAATTGTTTGGTGGCACTGTTTGCTGTGCGTTATTTGTTGTTGTCGCAAACTATTATCGCGCGAGGGATGCAATTGTATTCAGCTCAAGCCGTCCTAGGATCAACACTAACAAACCACATAGGAACTTAATTATATACTTAATCCATCCCTTTATGTACTTGCATAATAGGGGTTTTATAGGCAAAGACTGGTGCACTAAGTAGGATTAAAGTTTATTTATGATTATAGAAGTACTTCATGACTACATAGCTTTACATTTTGGATTAGATTATACAATTATAGCAACGGTACAACTTTGAGAACTTACCAAGTTAGGTATGTTATGAGTAAGTCTAAGTACTCATAGCATAACTTCTATAGGTATTTTCTCTATCTAACTTTTACCCAAAAGTTTATTCGATTATTGTGTTCCCAGTTAAAGCTTTTTAATTGTCATTGTCTGGACCCTGTGTGAGGTCCTCATCCTCACTCGTAGGGCAAGACCTTGAGCCCTGACTTTATTAGTTTAAAATCTAATGAGTCTGTTCGACTGAAATATTTGGTTTGAAAACCTTTTAACTATTTCCAATGGATTGAGCTAAAAGTTTCTAGTTCTGCCTCTTTTCAAAGGCAATCGAGCGTGCGGCCACACGAGCTTTAGTAAATCGAGATAGATAATTAGTTTCTACGATTAATTAGGTTTATTTACGCTTTTTATGGGTTATTTTAACGAAAAGTTGGCGAAAAGTTGGTGCAGCAATGCACCTCTGCCTACCCCGCAAGGAAGTACATTAGTACAAGGCGTGAGTGCGTGTTTTTTTTTTTTTAGTTTTACACCTGCATCTGACCTATACCAATTTAAACGGAACTTTATGAAATACAGCGCTTTGACTGACTGAATAGGGTAGTTTAGTGGGGGATGGGGGGCAGTGATGTTATTCCTTCTATTACTGTTCGTACCTACATACTGTTCAAAAGACTGACGTCACATAATATTTAGACTATAAATACGAAATATTTCAGTATTATAACTTTGTTATTTTAAACAAATGACAATGGGCGTTTTGGGACCTATGTCCAATAAAGATGAGACATCATTGGATAGCTCTTTTCAAGTGAGCAAAAAAGTATTATGGCGACAAATCCGTATAAGTTGTCTATTTTGAAATATATTCGTCGGAAGGTAGTATTTTTCTATGGCATTGCACTCTCTCTCCTGATGACAGTTAGGGCGTAACACACGTAAACACGTATTATTGAAATTGGAGAAATTACTTTCAACTGAGATAATAAACAAATACAATATTATATGAAATATGATCATTTTGTTATAAAAATTAAAAATTAATGTGAAAAACTAACAAAAACATTAAAATTACAGAAATAAAATATAAAAACTTTCAAGGTACGATTATTCTAATTGGACAGTAAATCAAGACTAGCGCTTCCGTTATTCATATTCTGCAAAAAAATACCTTTTCAACGACGTATCACTCATTTCTATTAGTGCTGGTCCCAGCTTCCATATATTGGTGCCCATCATCATTTTTGCCTTGAAATATGATTTGTTTTTCTTTACAACAAGTCATCAACTAGATAAGTACTTACTTACCTAGGTTTCATTCAAAATATTAATTAGTTCTTATTATAGTTAATAATAATATGCCTTATGCATAGAGAGCACCAGAGCACCTCATTGCATAACAATACAACTCCAAAACAAACTATGATATAACTTGGTAACAGCCTCCACATAACTTTCTCCAAGCCGTTTCACTCTCGAAGTCTCAACGAGCGAAGGAGGTTAGTTATCTGCCGAAAATCGTGCGAATATGTGCACTAATATCGGACCAAAGAGTTTACAAATCTAGAAAAAAGTAAAAAATAAATCGAATGTGTTTCTATTTTTATTTATAGTGTATTTCCAGCCAGTGCTAAAACCTAAGTGCCGCCGTAATGTGGTGGTTTATTGTGATATTTGTGACATGTCTATTTTATTACTCGTGGCAGCGATTACGGTATTTTTCGTCGAGAGGTGTTCGCACACTCCCGCCATTTCCATTTTTAGGTAATCTGACAGCTGTCACATTTGGGCGGGAAAATTTCGTTGATGCCATTGCTGCAGGTTACAATGCTTTTAAGGATCAAAGGTAAATCGTTTTATTAATAATTATCCTCTTTACAAAATATAAACAGATAATATTAGGTTATTTACTTACGTTATACCGAAGTAAAATACAACATCACATAATCTTAACTTAGTATTTTAATACCTTGTCAAACTCACGAAATTCCTATTCATTCATAAAATCATTGATGGTTTGTGAGCTTAGACAAGTACCTAATGACATATCTTGGTTTGTGACTTTCAAACTGTATACCTAACTATAATAGGTACTAAAGAAGCTACTTGAAGTTGTGTACTACTCGTACATCTACCATGCCACCACCGACCCATTAGCAATTAGCAGCGGCGCTTGCTTGTCAAACATCTGACAGATCCATACAAGTTACGTCAGGTGCCAATTTCTCCATAGTCGGTTAGAGCATAACCAGGTATTAGTGGTTGACTTTTGACACATCTGTCAAGAATTTTATAATTGATGAACCAATCCCTGATCCGTTTAGATAACCGACTATGGAGAAATTGGGGCTTAACAGCGAGCAACGCTGCTTATCGATTGTAACCCCACAGATATTCCAACTTATAACTGCAACTGCCCTCAGATACTTCGGGTTATACCAGTACCACGTGCCGACCCTCATCCCGCGCGACCCGGAGCTGGTGCGCCGCCTCGTGGTGCGCGACTTCGCCGCGTTCTGCGACCGCGGGGTACACATCCCGCCGGACTGCGACCCGCTGTTCGGACGCAACCTGATTATGCTGAGAGGTACAGTCTGCGGCGAATAAAGCTGACCTCTTCCAGAATTACATGGCTACCTACCACCATATCACCACCGCCAAATAATAATTAATACTTAATCAATAAGCAGTGTCACTCGCATGCTAAATTTTATATCAGTCAGATCCATTGTTACGTCAGATTTGACAAGCGAGCGACGCTGCTTAAGGATTGTTAATTGTTAATTTTCTGTGGTGTTAACTTAAGAAATGTGTTAGCTTAAGACAAACGAAGTTTCGGCGCGCTACGGCGTCGCTGCTGCGACTCTATCTCGTTGTACTTGTACCTAATATTAAACGAACCGATTGCATGACATTTCTCGATCGTTCGTTTATTTCTATTCTAGAATAACCCTCCTGTCAAATTAATTACGTAAGTACGTAATTAGCGCATTTTGAATTCGGTGGACCCCTCTGCCGTTGGAATTGGTGCGGCTAAATTATGTTTGTTTCCTTTTGTAGGTGTTTTATGAACTAGTTTATTGCTTAAATGGCAATTGTTTTGTTTAGAGGGATGGAATAACAAATATGTAGATATAAGTATAATTACCTCACCATCACCATGTTAATTTTAATCCTCCCATATTGTTGTCCGATGCCATGAAATTTCCACAATAGAATTATCATTTTCGTAAGGTAAATTACAAATTACTCATAATGACTGGTACTTTTATGGTGAGGTGATGGAAAAACGTAAATGGCGCCACTAGCGATTTTGATATAACCACATAAAATATTGTTAATTAAAATAAAAGCGTAAAACCAGTAATCTGCGTATAATTTTCCGTACATTACTTACCACTTATTTACAACCACAACTCTCATTTTATTCGTTACCCAGGTTCAAAATGGCGGTCAATGCGCGCGTCCCTTTCTCCCGCGTTTTCTGCTGCCCGCTCTCGTAGCATGGCGCCGCTGATGGCAGAATGTGCCGCCGCAACCATGGACTACTTGAGGATCCATGTGGAGACTGGCAAGGAGATTGATACTGACAAGGTGTGTTGTGAAAAGTAGCCTGAAAGATAGATTTTATTGTAACCAGATACTTTTAAAAGGGGGATCCCACATAGGATACAGTCTGCCGTCAATATTGTCCAGGGTCTCAATGACCCTAAAGTAGTCTATAAAACTGGTGCTATAATATAGTACAGGATGTTTTTACGTAGAATTATAAATAACGAAGACCGAAATGTGGAGACGGCCAATGGGAGTAGCCTCCTCCTGACATGAAATGAATAATAGATTATTATAGCAGAGCTGCGGCGCTTCCTGGATAACTATTCTGGCTTGTTAGTCCTTTCAATAATCTAGTGTTTCTCAACAATACGCTAAGAAGGGGAAAGATATAGACAGAGAATACTAATAGTCATTCATAGGCTGATGATTCCAATAGACCTAACTACGCTTATCTATCTCACTCCAACTCATATCTTCCCCACTGCCAGATAGTGACAGCATACGTGAACGACGTGATAGCGTCGTGTGCATTCGGCTTCGCAGTGGATTCCCTGCAAGACCCCACCAACTGCATCTTCAGGCTCGGCCAGACCGCCGTGGTACAGCACACTACCCAGGTCATGAAGTTCTTCGGATATGAAAACTTTCCGAGGGTTATGAAGGTATGAGTTGTTTTCTGGAAATTTCTGTTAGTAGCGAAATTAAAATAAAAAGAGACAGATTTTTATTACTTGGAAGCGCAAAGCTTTTTCGCAGAAAACCTTTTTACGGTGAAGATGGCGTCTGTTATTATTAGTGCCAATTTCACCATTCTCGGTTAGAGCATAACCAGGGAGTAGTGGTTAACTTTTGACACATCTGTCATGAATTTTATATGGAGATGACGTTTAATTTATAAATCAATCCCTGTCGGTTAGATAACCGGGAATGGTGAAATTGGCACTTAGTCTATGGTGATAGTATTCAAAATAAATAATAATAATATAATATCAACACAGAAACAAACTCCTTTCAAACTTTATTGGTCACGTATTGTGACTTTTGTAATAATATATGGAGAAGCTCTGGAGAAGTGAGTTTTTGTCCGCGATTTTCCAAAATTCAAACAAAAGATGTTGAGAATGTCCTCCTCCCGGCATAATCTCCTTTGCTCCTTTCGCCTTGCTATATCACCTTTGCATCACCCTGTATATTAAAATTTGGTTAACTTCTCAGCTGCTCGGCGTGAAGATAATCTCGACGTCTGACGCTGACAAGTTCGCTCAGCTGTTCAAGTCAGCGCTCAAGTCGCGTCGGGAGCAGCAGTCGCAACCCCGACCTGACTTCATACAGACCCTGGTCGACGCCGCTCAAGGTTGGTAGAACCACTGAATAATCATTAGTATGGTTAAACCAAGGACTTACTAGCGGGCTGATTATGGTAGAGGCTGGTTGAACGATCACCGGTTTTCATAGAGAAACTAATGAAATGAGAAAAAAATACTAAGAGATAGGAGAGGACTGAAAGGATTGATGGATGAATACAATGGAAATCACTTCTGTATTACTTATTGCATAAATTATTATACAATTACGTAGGTTCATGGTAGGTTCGTAATTCGCAGTATACATATTTATGTATGTGTATTCAAAGTAGACATTTTAATTCGCTACATTCAAAATAAAATGTACTTACCTACCTATTTTATTAATGAAGTACTTACTTACCTTTCCTGGAACCTATTTTTGCCCAGTTCTCAGATTCAATTAAAAACTAATTAAGTCGTGTACCTAAGAAAAATAAACAAAATCCCTATTATAATTTTCGTCAAAACGTTTCTTTATTCTGTTTTTCAGGAAAACTGAAGGATAAGCAAGAGGACCCGAATAACAATGAGGATTCGACAAATTGGACTAAAAGTGATTACCTGCTTTTTTCTTCCCTAATTTATATAATGCTTTTCATTTTTATCTCCAAAATAATGGTCGTTTTTTACGACAAATGCTACAGTTAACAAGTGTACTTAGATATTTATTTGTTGTTGCTTTAAAGCTCATAAATAAGTATTTTATATTGGATGGAAACCTATCTTTAACATTGTATTGGATTTCATATAAGCAGTTCGGTACAGTAAAACAAATATACCTAATAACCCAACTAACATCGTAGCGTTAAAAAAACTCTCATATAACTTGTATAATGGTTCCATTCGAAAATTAAAGTGTTAAGACATAGCTGTATAAGAGTGTAGGAGAGTGCTCTAACTCACTTATAACCACGAAAGAGGCCCACGATTTTGAGAGTAAAGGCTTTAGAAAGTCTGTAAAACGGTGTCATTGAAGTGTTTAAGTTATAGAAAGCCTGTAGTACGGTGTCATTGAAGTGCTAAAGTTACTATAGAAGAGGGTTTAATCCCTCTCAGCTAGAACTTTTACCGGTATAGTTGTAGTTTTAGAATGGTTATTTGACTCCCTAACTCTTATTTGTTTGGTAAAAAAGGGTTAAGTGAGTATGTTACCGTTTTTCGAATACACTTTTACCATACAAGTTGTATGTCTTTGAAAATAATAGTGTCAACAGCAATCATACGCGACAGTATTAGAGTGACAGTATTGATCATTACTAAATAACAGTAAATATAATATATTTACTTGACTTAACATGTTTTGTGAATTGAAAATAATATGCCCTTGTAATTTTACTGTAATGTATACCATATTTCCCACCTCAATTTTAATGCGCTCCGAATTTATTAAGGATTTCAAATGAAACATAAGTAAATATAAAATAGACGACTCAATTTTGTATTTTTTTGTATCCTTGCTGTATGTCCATTAGTTTCATAAATCGATTGGCATGACTGGAATGACAAAATTCACATAAATAAGTAAGTATTTTAAAGCAAATTATTGTTTATCCCAGCAATTTATAGGTTAGGTCGTCTATGCAAATGGCGAACTTACATTTAAGACATATAGACTCACCTAAGTCATCTATTACACTTTTTGAAATAGAACACCCTTAGCCAAGGGTATTATGCAGTCTTAGTCGATCCGCACAGTCTTGCTTAACACCGTTACTTTTACAGTCTACTTGCCTAACGCAATAAGCGTAAGTTAAGTTAACCTTAAAGATTAAAACTGCATTGTTGAGTTTTCCAACACTGTAAGAATCTTGTCTTACTGCACTCTTGACAAAATCTTTTTATAACCAATTCCTGCAGCCTAAATTCAATATGACACCTAAAGATTTATATGGGTATTAAAGGAAACCACTTAACAACCATAAGTGTTAACAGGTGTCAGTGAGCACTCTTATATAGCTTTAGGTTCTAGAAACAGTTTAAACCTATAACATCTTAATTATAATTGCTTTGACTAATACCATTTTAACACTTAAACCTGCTGTTAACACTAATTTCATTTGTTAAATCATCTTTATCGCTTTATGTTAGAACTGAGATAATTATAACACAGTTATACAGGTTAAAGTTATAAAAATAGCTGTAACTGAGGGTAAAATGTTTGTTGGGAACCGACCCACAGCGCAAACCGTTTGACCTTATTAATACTCATAGGTGGAAAATAGATGCAAATAAGGATACTCATACATTAGTTACTTACATAGGTAGGTATATTATTTTGGATGATAAATTAAAGGGGGGGAGGGGTAACACATTCATATCTCTTTTGCTAATTGTAGTTACATAGGTAGGTAATTTGTTATTATTGAGCACACCAATGCACTAAATACTAAATGATTAAACTAACTTTCACCAACCACCAAAATGAAAAATACGCTCGTCACTCCAACCGCCAATCTTTGGAACTTTCCAGAATTCTCCGACGACGACTTGGTCGCTCAGGCGGTATTATTCTACGTGGCCGGCTTCGACACGACTGCCAACTTGATTAACTACTTCCTGTACGAAATGGCGGTCAATCCGGAGGTCCAGCGCCGGCTGTTGGCCGAAATTGATGAGGCTGATAAAAGCGGCGATCTGTATGAAGCGGTCCAGGGGTTGCAGTATCTGGATATGTGCGTTAATGGTGAGTGAGAATTGATGGATGGGGGAGTAAATTTATCTAAGCATGATGTTAAGTACCGACAACTCTCTCAGCCCGCACTTGGCCAGCATGGTGGACTAGGCCTAAAACCCTTCCTTCATTGGAAGGAGACCCGTGATGGGTCGTGATGATGATGAATGATGTTAAGCTTTATCCCCAACCCGCCTGTGCATATTATATTATGCAACCCTCTTGGAGGATGCTCGACTGCTCGTGCCCCTTAGGTTTATCAAAAATTCGTTAGGTACTTTCTTGCGTGCAATTAATGCAAGAACCATCATGAACTGATCATCTGCGTAACATAATGTAAAATCATAATTTAAATAATTTTTACCTTATCCGATTCATAAAAAATATAATAAACTCGCGAGGAATAAATAAAACAAAATGCACGTTTTTACTTAGTTGGTAATTTAATATTCTGATGATGCGCTGTTAAATGTATACCTACTTCAATATTGCAGACAGTGTAAGTATTTTAAAAATAAATATGAAATAGGAAAGTGCCTACTGTGAACTTAACCCCGCGGTCACTGTAATAACGTAATTTCAGAGCACCCCTTATATAAAAGGGTTTTCATTAGGCCAGTTAACTGGATTTGGGTTTTGGAATGGTGTTGGTTAATGCAGCGAAAGGCCAATTTACGTTAACATCATTGTGGTTGGTACGTAACTTGATTTACGCATAACTTAGAAAATTATAATATACCTAGCCTATATTCTTTAGTTGTGATAAAATAAAATTATTGTACGGCATCATTATCGACGTAGACAAACTCACTTTGCACGTTTCACCAATCACATCGCTGTGTTTATCGCTATATAAAAACGTTTCACCAATCATGTTTATCGCTATACAGTACCGATTATCTACAGGGATAATAGTGCCCTGCTGTTGCTAGTACCGCCGCAATACAATTACAATTTCTTACTATTATTTCCTATGTGTTGTCTTTTAACCGGGTTTTCCTAAAATTTTCAGAGGTGCTACGTCTGTGGCCGCTAGTGGGGTCAGCTGACCGTAGGTCCGTGGCTCCTTACAACTTTGGACCAGTGGCGGATTTACAAATTTGCCGCCCGTAGGCCATTAATATTTTGCCGCCCCTACTGACTTTTGAAATTCAATACGTTAGTTTAATTCCGTTATTATAGTACGATTGTGAACTTAATCATATTTCTGTCATTTAATTAGACTATTTTTGCAAGCATTATCTACTAAAGAGTTTAATGTTAACCTAAAAAGTTTAATTTGACAGGCAAATAAAAAACCCGTAAAAAGACTTTAAAGCTTAAAACATCTGTAAGGTGCAGGTGGGTTATTCCGAAAGGTTTTTGGGTGAGTTGGATACATGTTCGTATTTTGTCAATTTATGAGGACTGGTTGGGTAATTTTGATTCATGTAAGGGCGCTTTGTATACTTTAATATACTACCTAAAACTCTGTTTAACAGACTTCTCTAAATACCCACGGAATTCGTAAATATTTTAGTTTCAAAAGCTCATATTTTTTTCTTTGCACGAGGGTAATTCCAAAAGAATGCGGGTTGTTCCGAAAAACATTTAAAATGAGTGATTTAGATAATTTAAGCAAAAGGATCATATGTATTTTTCGATCAGCTATAACCTCGCAAAAACTTTTTTCGCAATATTGCCTAGAACTGCCTAGAAGTACTTAAACACATTTATATGATATTTATAATTCGGAATTACCCGATCCACAGAATTTCATAGTAAAATGTTCCAAAATTCGGAATTACCCTGGTTCGCTTATTCCGGAAAATACAAAAAAAAATAAGCTAGGGTTTTTAAACTCCGAATGTAGTGAACAAAAACGACAATCTTTTGTATGAAAAAACAATCAGTTAAGTAACTTAACTAATTTCTTAATTACCGATGTGTGGGTAATTTCGAAAATTCAAAAATCCGGATATTTGCACTCTTTTACTAATTTTACGTTTTTACACAGTCGGTCCTAGCGCCCTGAGTCAACCCAAGCGAGGTAGAAGATTAAGTGGCCATCAAGGTGAATGGTTCCACGGTTCAAATTATGGCTGCGTTTGGAAGAAATCGGCAAAAATCCTGCACCTTAACTTTTAAAAATCGATTTTCAGCAATCTTATTGTCTAAGAATACTCTCCCGTAGAACACATGTGATTTAAAAAAACTAAATTGAAATCGGTTCATTTGTTCAGCCCCCCTACTCTTGAAAGGCAATGTATTGTATGACTGTAATGATCCATGATCCGGTTTTAATAATTTTTAAGGCGTTTATTAATCGTTTTCGTATTTTATAATAGTAATTTATACATGGATGGTACAGATGATACACGTATAATTAATTATAAAAAACTACTTATTTGCCAAATTTGCCGCCCCTCTCAATCTGCCGCCCTAGGCACTGGCCTTTTTGGCCTATAGGTAAATCCGCCACTGCTTTGGACCCACGGCTCCAGGGAGCAAGCATGAATTGACTGTGAGTTCAAAACACTAATGTGGTTAACCACAATCATAACATAACATATTCTTTATTTGTACACAAAAATATGGACAACATTACAAAACTTAATCTAACACATATGTACAAATGGCGGTCTTATCGCTTAAAGCGATTTCTTCCAGACAACCTTTGGGTGGAAGGATATCAATCACAATCAGCTATTGATGCTAATCTGACTAGCCAATCCCTACCACGATGACAAGTAACTTTTGATTTATGTACACAACTTTTGAAAAATTCGCTAAATAAAATTTTGCTATTCCGTAGAAACTTTGTTAACACATTCGTGGACACGACGTCTATAGACGTCCTCAAGGTAACATCACGACGTGCCAGACGTGTAGACACGTCAAATTCAGGGCTCTTTTTTTATAGTTTAATTTCTATTTACTCACTTATATGAGTCACCAGCACATTCAGAATGATGTCATGAGGATGAGACAACCCATTTCGGCTTAACTAGTTACTATAAACCACTTATGTCCGTGTATTTACAGGCAGAAGCCGGCATCCACGTGTGGCTACCTATCTACTCCATCCACCGCGACGAGGCCTACTGGCCGAACCCCGACCAGTGCGATCCCGAACGCTTCTCCCCGGAGAGGAAGTCAGAGATAGTCCCCTACACTTACATGCCGTTCGGAAACGGCCCTCGGCATTGTATTGGTAAGCGCGCTTTTCTATAAGTATCTATAACATCCGTCGTTGTTAACTCGAGTCCGCGCTCTATGTACTTACACATTATCGTAAATAAAGATACATTACGGAAATGGCGGCCGTTACAGAACTGGGAATAGAGAGAATACTTAATGACAGACAGACATCTGCGGATTGATCGAGTTGAAGACGAGCTTTGATTATAATCAAAGCATTATGATAAATACCTACAAAAATACGGCTTATAAGCTATCTCGTCAGCTTATAAGCCGTATTTTTGTAGGTATTTATCGTTTCTTTATTCACGGGTGTTATTTACGCCCTTTAAACCTTTCAGACTCATGAGTCATGTGACCTCTCGCACAAATGCCCAGACGCACTCCGGGCATCGAACTAATGGCTTTCTGCACTTTCCGATACTGAGCTTGTTTACCGTTATTTATTTCGATCGTCATTGTTTTGTTTTCTTCAGCTCTTTGCTAGTTTCAATAACTTAATCGCTTAGGTAGGTAAACGATGTCTGGTATACATTATACTTATTGGTAAGTTAAGTAGACAAGATTAAACAACTTCAGTACCTAAATAAAAACAACATAATTGTCTTTCCCCAGGGTCCCGTTTCGCAGTGCTGGCTGCGAAAGTGTTTCTGGTGCGGATCCTGAGCGGTTTCCGAGTGCGGCCGGGCGACAAGACGCCGCGGTCGCAACGCCTGCACCCGATAGCGTTTATACTGCGGCCCGCTGACGGCTTCCATCTTGTTGTTGAACCTAGGGATAGTTTATATTCTAGTTGAAAATGTAAATAAAAATACCGAATAAACTTTTTATAACTGTTACTTTATAATTTTATAGAATGTTTAAACATAACTAGTCCACCTTGAGCGTACTCTCATTAGAGAAGTACGTACGAAAGTACCTAGCGCACCTACCTAGTTAATGTTCGTTGATATAAATAGACCGACCCAAGTTGACCCAACTGATACATGACCTCAGAATACGCTATCATTATTTTCATATAAAAGCGACACAAATCAATTTTAGAACACAGTCTATTACTTTTGGACAGTTTACGCTTTGACATTGACATTGACAGTGACATTTTGGCGCCAAACAAACTATATAAGAGTCGTAGCTTTTCGTGAAAAATATTACGAATTTGTTCAAATTATTGAAGTAAACTTAATAAAAGGCAATATCCTACCCTCTATTTTTAAATACATAACTGTATTTGCTCTCTGTCATTATAAAAGACAACTCATAACCTCACTACGGCATCAGTTTTATTTTTCCTTCTCGAAAGAGGCCCGTATACCTTCGTGGAACATGAAGTCTGTGGCTGCTGCAGCGCGCTCGCTCAGGAAGCGTCCGTTCAGGGTGTCCATTGAAGGTAACATCGGCTCGGGAAAGTCTACATGCATCAAGTTCTTTGACAAATTCGACAATGTTGAAACTCATGCGGTAAGTCGGTTTTAACTAAAATATGATAAAATTTTCCATTCTTAATGGAACTTTTCCTTTATTCTATATGGCTGGCACATTCACGCTGAGTTTTTAGAAGCCAACTTCTTCTGCCTTAAATCTATTGCTGCCCTGCTTTGCCAGTATATGGACAGATCTATTTATTTACCTACTGAAATCACTCATCAAAATATCCTTTACCCTTCCAGGAACCACTGCACGAATGGCGCGATGTCAGCGGCCACAACCTGTTGGGCCTAATGTACTCCGACATGCACAAGTGGACGTTTGCGTTCCAGCACTACGTACATCTGAGCCGACTCAAGATACAGATCAGTCCGCCGGCTCACCCGGGCATCACTGTTAAAATGTTTGAGAGGTGAGAACCTAATATACAAATCTCTCCTAAATCAAATATATAAACTCCTTGTACAGTGCTGCTTGTGTAGTACATTAAAAAAAGTATTGTATGCACAATATTACAAAGAGGAAAGATTTGACTGTGTTGAATCTGCTCTGGTACTGTATTGAACAGTTAAAATTATTACACCATGACATATTTAAAGCTACCAGTAATTCTCACATAAACCTTTTAAAGAAGATGCATATAGGTAGTGAGTTGTCCCACCATTTGATAAACCACTAAAATTTCAATACTTACAGGTCAGTTCAGAACAGCAGGTACTGTTTTGTCCACAATGCCAAGAAGCAGAACTTCCTAGAAGATGCAGAGTACCAGGTCTTGTCCACTTGGTTTGACTACTCCGAGAAGAATCTTGATATAGACTTGGATCTAATAGGTATGTAATGAAATTGTATGATGTGTGATTTATATCAAGCATCTTATTGTAAGATGCAATATTCTGCCGAAAATTTGATAATTTAGACAGGCTTGGAATGGATGAATGGGGAAAGCAGAGTACAGAGTATTATGGTGCTCCCAGCAAGACATTTAGATCTATTATTTGTTAAGTCATAATAGAGATTTAAATATCTATCATGAATTCACAACATGCCTCAATTTTAGGATTGATTGATTATTTATTACATTTATGTTTCCACAGTATACTTGAAAACCACTCCCCAAGTGGTGTGGGACAGAATGGCCAAGAGAGGGAGAGCTGAAGAATCTGAAGTTCCTCTAGAATACTTGCAACAAGTAAGTACCTATGAATACATAATGAGATCAGGGTGTCCACTCAGAATGCTCCAAAAAATTCCCTGACTTTTCCCTGACTTTCCCTGACCGTTTCAAAAAAATTCCCTGACTGAAGATGAAAAAAATAACCTAATTTAAGTAATTTGAACACGAAAGCTTTTTACACTTATTCAAACTTGACTGCGTAAAATATTTATACAGGGTCCCCAAAAATTGTATATTAAGAGGGAAGTACCTGTAGCACTTGCTCGTCCATACAAAAAGAGAAAACGTTGGTCTCTTTCTAAATATTATCCAATCTCCATGATTTTTTAGGATATTGGTGGCACAATAAATAATTTATAGTTTTTCCATTTCTCTAAATTTGCTATAGATTTAAACTTATAGAAACCTCAAGTAACGCAATTTTTGTGATCAAAACTGTGCCGAATGACGCCATTGTTGAATAAAAGCAATGTTATTATTAATCATATCCTAGAATATATTATGCTGAAGCGATTGACATCACAATCAAAAAGATTTGTTGATATTTACTTGGTGAATAACGATTTCTCCCGAAAATTTATCAAGAAAAGTACCTATGTCATTCACGAGCTGCATTATTTATCTCTATAGCACCCGAGCCCCGGGGCATGAGTGCACAAACGATAGCAAATGTTTTCCTAAATACCTATTTCTCGAGGTTCCGTCTTAAGCCATAGGAGGTCATTCTAAACAACTTTAAACAAAAAAAACTAAAAAAACGTATCCGCCTTGCAGCTTGCAGCAAGTTGCTATACTGCCTAGTTTAAGTCTGACTAAAATTTGGCTGATTACCATCGAAGTAGATATTGAAACCGAAATTGAAACAGAACCAATTTTTTGTTGTATGGCACTCTTCTGCCTGACAAAGTTGTTAGTTGTGTAAGTATTTTTTTTTTAATTTGATTAAACATGCAGTGCAAAATAGAATAAAATTTGTTTTGCTCTGCTAAATTAGTAAAAAAATAAGTTATAGATTAATAGATGCTGCGCGGAGGCAGCGTATGCGGTCACGCTGAGGTATAAAATAATTAGCGAATTGAGAACCTCCTCCTTTTTTCAAAGTCAGTTCATGAGCGCGGCTGCAGCGCGTCTGCACCAACAAAATCATGTTATTTTTGTCACTAACTTCTAAAAGTCTTTAAATTAAATTTGTTTTGAATGTTGAGTCACCCTCTTTTGCATCAAACTGTATATACGGGACATAATTTTACCAGCTGAGTCTGGGGTCTAGCTAATCTTTTAGAATTCCTACTATTTTTTCTGTCTGTTCTATTCTATTCTCTGTGGGGGTGTAAGTACCTGCACCTGGCTCTCTCGAGTGGAACCTTTGTGCATATCCCCAAGGTCTAAACTGCCTTCCTAAGCTTCGACCATTTCCCACCACGCTGGTCCACTGCCGGTTGGTGGGTTCACATATCTAGATGTGCTAAATCTAGATATGCAGGTTTCCTCACGATGTTCTCCTTCACCGTAAGAGCGATGGTATACATTTAACTTAAGTTAAAAGAACTTATTGGTACATGTCAGTGCCGGGATTTGAACCCGCATCTCTTGCTTGAGAAGCGGGCGCTTACCCGACTGAGCTACCACCGCTCCGACTGAGCTACCACCGCTCCTTCTATCTGTTATATTTGATTAAATCACGATATACTTATACTTACCCCCTTATTCATAAAAAAGTTACTAGACGCTTTAGCTATTGAACTGTTCTGTCACTCTCTGACAGAGAACAATTTGTTGTTTGACAGTGAGGGACAAATCAGTTCAATAGCTAAAGCGCCCAGTAACGTTTTTATGAATAAGGGAAAGTTTATTAAAAAAAACTTAATTAGTAAGGATCAGACAAAAATATTCCAAATCTAAACGAGATTTTATTTTATGACTTATTTATTTCACGTAAAAAAAGAAGTATTACTAGTAAAGAAAAGTACTAAAATTATGCTAGAAAAGGGTCATTTTTCCCTGACTTTCCAGGTGGCCCATCAATTTCACTGACTTTCCATGACCACCTAGCTAGAGCTTCCCTGACTTTTCCCTGACTTTCCAGATAGTGGACACCCTGGAGATGAATAAAAGTGTGTCAACTGCGATTGTGAAGTGCCTGGCCGCATGACGAATATCAATCCATGTTAGGGAGAAGCCCCATTGCTGTGGTCTCAGAGAATCAATTTGTATTCAAATCTTGAATGCTCCAATATTATCTATTTGTAAATCTAACGACTTCTACTTTAAATGGTGGTTGTATCCTAAATATTGTACTTACCCAAAATTACCAATTATTATAATTTTGCCATATTCTTTCAGGTACATGACTCCTATGAAAACTGGTTATCAGCTCCAAATGTTGGGTGTGAAGTGCTGACTATAGATGCTGACAGAAACTTGGACTGTGTCAAAGATGACTTGCAAAGATACACTTATAAAATTTTAGGAGGGAATCACACTAATTGAATATTATACACTGATTATTGTTAATTGCTAAAAGATGCTAGAAAACTTCTCTTAACTTATATACCTACCAGAAAACATAGGAATTTCTCCACTATTTTTTCCATAGGCTGAGGTGTCTAAGGGAAATTGTAGGGTATTTAGTTATTTACTAGGTAGCTATTAAATTTTACTATTGAATTTACATCATGACAGTTAATTATGTTTCCAGAATACCTTCATTGTAATTTATCTACTGCAGGCCAATCTGCGGGTCAAAATTGCATCGCAAAAACATCCCTCCTATTTGAGAAGGTGCACTGCAGGTGTTCAGTAGAGCTAAAATTTTCAATGCCAAGTTTTGTATGGAGGACCTTATAATTAATTCGATTCTAGAGGAAACTCATCTACCATAATTATGTAATTGGTAATAAGTCAAATCAGCTGTGCCTTTTGTAAGCTAATCTTTATTCCTAAAAGTAGATTTAAAATGTATTTTTAGCTGTAAACGAATGAATATACCTCATATTAGACAAAGTTAAATCGCTAATGGGCTATGCTATATGACTGAAATAATAATTTATATTTTTAGTATTATAATTGATTACATTACATTACGCGGTAATGCTGCGAGTATAATGGGTACCTTTGGGCCAGGTACGATTCGGGGTGGCCTTTTTGAGTGATTTTTGACGAGGCATATTGATAACATTTGTTATATAGGTTAATGACGAAGCTATTTGTGGATCGTAGATTTTGAACTGAATTTTTATTTATAAGTGTTTTTGTCAAAACCATAAATACACAATGATTGCCAAATTACATGTAAGAAAATCGTATTTATTAAATTATCTTCTTAGTATTATTTTTATAGACAAATAATTAAAAGTTTCTAACTGAGATATAATAGATTTTTATTTATCACAAAAGAATAATTTAAATTATTCCTACTTAACTTTTAACATTGTTTTTGACATAGGTAGTTAATTTTATCCCAATAACAATTTAAAAGTCAACAAATTATCCATTTTATTTATTTACACTACAAAAGTTGCAATAAAACACAAGACATTTTTGCTTAAACATCTAAGAATATTTGAAATTTCATTACGTATTATATAGCCTATTATAAGTAGATCACTATAACTGCGCTGTAAAAAATACTAGATGTCGAAGAAGACCAAAAATACCTCATGTTGTACTACAACTTCCATCCCTTTCTACCTCGTCTAGCGGTACAAGTGATCGGCCTTGATGTTAGTTGCTATCTCGCTCTCCCACTTGTCTCCGTTGGAGAGAAGTTTCTCCTTGTTGTAGAGAAGCTCCTCATGGGTCTCGGTCGAGAACTCGAAGTTGGGACCTTCGACGATCGCGTCCACTGGGCACGCCTCCTGTAAAGAGGAAGCGAAAGCATGAAAATACAACATTTTATTAATGTAAATTTAAAGCCTACTACACACATGCCCACACTGTGTGTGGGAGCCTTAAACAACTATGTTTTAATTTACTGTTTCAGTGATGACTACTCTGCTCTAAGGTAACAATAGAAACCGTCCACTTATGCAGCCTGAATTATAGTAATTAATGATTGTGAAGTAATACAAGTATACGAAGGATGTACGGCTACACATAGCACAAGGCATCTCAGTTTAGGAGCCAAGAAAACATAGTAAACCAAGTCGGCAAATAAACGTTTTTATTTGAAAGTACGAATTTACCAATTTAGTTCTCTAACATCTAGTATCTTTGTACGATAATATCTTATTTTACAGTCTGAAGAATTATAATTCACCTGGCAGAATCCACAGTAGATACACTTGGTCATGTCGATATCGTAACGCGTTGTCCTTCTGGAGCCGTCCTTACGCTCCTCAGCCTCAATCGTGATAGCCTGGAATATACAAACATCAAAATATGAATAATGGGCATAGATTTGTGGATACCATGATAAACATGAGTAGAGAATGTTATGCCTGTGTCCATGCAACAGATGGACCAACACACTTTACACATAATATGACATGATGAAGTATCTGCCTACTTTATCTATTCAATGCTGTGTTATGTGTTGAATCACCTATGAGTATTTTTGTGGGTGACGAAATGTATGGTGTAGAAGTTAGCAACAACGGCCCTGCCAGCATAGCATAGTCCTTAATACTACCAAAACTAAAAGGTTTTAAAGGCCTCCACTTTGGCACCTAGAGTAGAAGCTGTTGTCTATTGTTTTTAGTATAATGTATGAAAAACAATAGAAATGCTCTGCATCCACTCCAGGGTCTGTCTGCTCAGGGTAGCAAAGCCCATTCTATTTATTAGTCACTAAACACCTCTCATTAAAAGCCTTCCATCAAGAGAGAGAATGAGGGAAATAAACTCCAATACTGGCTTTCATCTTGGATATTTTTGTTAAAATAGTGCTATTGTTACTTTATTGTATACATACTGTAATTATCTAAGAACTGTACCTGGGCAGGGCAGATAGCTTCACACAGCTTGCAGGCGATGCACCGCTCCTCCCCGGACGGGTAGCGCCTCAGGGCATGCTCTCCGCGGAAGCGGGGGGACAGGGGCCCCTTCTCGAAGGGATAGTTGATTGTGGCAGGCTCCTGGAAAGTATTTGTATAGGTATTTTAAGTGAGTTTTCCAGTATGGCAGTGGTAGAACTCTGCAGGTAATGATAATTATGCTAGTAGACCTATAAGAATCAATTCAAAAGTTACAGCAAGGTTGACTATTTTAAATCACTAATGTGCTACCACAAAAAACTTTAAACACTGTTTAACAAGTGTTTAAAATGAAATTTGACAGATTTTGTAGGCGTTTGACAGCGGTGAAAACCTGTTAAATACTGTCTAAGTTTTTGTGGTAAGGCCTTTATTGTTTATCTCTTATTGTGCACACTTCATTGCTCATAAATGAAAAACATTCAAGCATAATAGATAGTTTAGTTCAGATTACAGCTGCTATCCGTTAATAGCTGGATGATACAAAAACCAGAAAACCAATATGAAATTTACGCACCTTAAAAATGTGGGATAGTGTCACAGCAAAACCTCTGGCCAGCTCAGTCCAGAACATGGTCTGGGCGGCTCTGTCCGACAGCGCCTTCATGGTCATCCTAGGGTCATCGAGGTTCACATACTTGTACCCTGCGTCAGCTGTAGGGTACACTTGTTCAGTATCGGGTTTAGAACTGAAGTTCGCTTGGCGAGATAGCATTCCGCAAGCGCCGGATGCTCGCACTGAAAGGTAGATTTGTAATTAATGAGTGACGCTAGAAATATAAAGGAATATGGCCCTTTTTTGAATGATTGTTTATCATGTAAAGCGAGAAAGAGGTTATAAACAACACAGTTGCGTAACAACTTTTTCGATTATTTGAGAGAAAGACAGTGAATATTACTGTGGAAATGCACTGAAATGCGAAACAATATCCTTACCTCGCGATGATACGGAGAATATTTTGGCTAAGGACATCTTTACAGTATTTTTTTCACCAAGTTCGAATTTATTTTGATTGACTTGACGAAGGAGAGAATTTTTCGCCTGTCAATGTCAAATTTTGACAACACCAATATTATTTCTTGTCATGTTGGTAGCCTTGCTTTACACAGATTAATAATCGTAATTTTAATCGATTCTTCGAGAAATCGTACGATTGATAAATCGTAAAATTCGTATCTCCAGCTCCCGAGGAAACATTTTCATACAGTCGTCGAAATATAATAGGCCCGTTTGGACAGCTACTCAAATTTGCTATTTACTCTTGATTTTACTTGATGAAATACATAAAAAATCACATAATCTGGCTTATTATTGAACGGCCGAAAGAAAAAATAACTTTTAAAGTACCAAAAGTTACTTATTGTATGGTATGCATCCCTAGGAGAGGGGTACATGTTTGTGCCTTTCGGAGTCGAAACCCTAGGGCCGTGGGGACCGGAGGCACGTCAGCTTTTTAAAGAAATCAGCAGCAGACTAATAGAAGTCTCAAGGGACCCTAGGACTGGCTCTTACCTCGCACAAAGGCTAAGCATCGCTATACAGCGGGGTAACGCGGCCAGCGTCTTGGGTACCCTACCTAGGGTTTCTGATTTCTCGACCTGTTTTCGTTCTCGAGCTTCGAGAATTCTCGAGCCCAAATTCTCGAATCTTCTCGAGTCTCGAGCCTTTCTAAGAAGGCCTTTAGAAAAAGCATTAATTTAATTGTGTTTATAATCTAATTAAAACCTCTAATTCTATTTCTATTTTCTTTTATAACTCTCTTCCATTCAAAGGTTGTCTGGTATTTTTTTTTATTTATTTATTATTTTTATTTATTATAAATTACACAAAGTTACATTTTATATAAAAAGACAGTTACAGTGTGACAAAAACCAGTTTAGGTTTGACCGCACACCGACATTCGCACGGCTTCACTCATTGTATCCGTACATTGGTCTTAAAATACTTAAAGATAAGGCTTACATTCTAACACATTATAAAAAATAACATCGAATCCGTGTTGTTCTATGATAAATAACATGCAAGAGTAGTTGTTTGTGTAGACACACTAGGTGATTATTTTACATATTTATGATTGTAAGAAGAAAAGTGTTAGTTTGTTTTTAATATTACTAGTTGTTATTTGTTGTCTTATATTTAGCGGGAGTTGGTTTATTAAGGTAGGTATTTGGTATTGCAGTAGCTGTTTTCCATATAAATTACGATACTGGGGGACTTGTAGTTTATTATTTAGACAGCTTCGGGTATTTTTTGGGTTATGTATTACGTAGTTAGAGATTGCTATAAGCAATAAGGCCGCCTTTTTGTACTGTTTTTATTTTTAAGTTTCTTTTTGTATGTTCTATTTTGGTGCAAATAAAGAGTATTGTATTGTATTTTATTTATTCAGTTTTCGGGTCGCCGTTTTTTTCGTTTTATCTGTAATTTTTCCCTGCAATATCACCCAATTTAACCATTTCAGACAGTTTTTCTGGGGTTTTTTGAAGTCCCGTGTTTATGTGAATAAGCTCGTGTCTCTGGAAGCCCTTAAGGACAACTTTCGACACGAGTGTGAGAATCTCTCGCCCGAAGTTTTCGCTGAAGTGATGAGAAATGCCATAAAACGAGCCCGTATGGCAGTCAATTGTAACGGCGCCCATTTGGCCGATATCACCTTCTAGACTTTACCAATAAAATTGTTAAAAGTTCAAATAATCATAATCAAAAAACAGAATCGAAGATTTTCATTTAGAAAAAAAATGAGAGCCAAGCAATATCGGATGACTTCTTTTGGTCCACCTAAACTAAGAAACAGTTCGTAACTATTACTACGTTATCTTTTAATCATTCATTGGTATTATCAGTACAGCACTAGCTTAAATGGAGATGAAACATAATAAATCATAATACACGCGCATGGTATACGTGTGTGTTGTTAAAAGCGGCGCAGGAAAATTCGAATTGAATATTCTTAATTTTTATCTCAAGGCTCGAGAAATTCTCGAGTCTTCGGATTTTTTTCTCGTCTCGAACCAAGCCGAATTTCTCGAATCTTCTCGAGCTCGAGAATTCTCGAGCAGAAACCCTAACCCTACCCGACAGTGGCACTGGCAGCGATCTGGCCAGCATTTTCTTTTTAGTTTAATTTTAATTTTATATTAGTTATTTAGATTGTATTGTGTACATAGATATTTACAGTTTCAATAAATGAACTTATTGTTTAGATTTTTTATGATTTAGGTTTGACACCCATGTTATCATCCCCCACCCATTTTGTTATCCCATACATTTTGTTCAAACGGGCCTATTATATTTCGACGACTGTAGTTTCTTGGGAATAAACTCGCCTCATCCATCCCATCCCGTGCTGCATGTGGCCGCGTCACCTACACTCTTCAAATAATAACGCACTCTTGTTTGTCTATGCCCTAGTCTATGCCAGAAACAAAATCAGCAAAATCCGCAAACGTCAAAACAATTTTTGATTGTGACGTTTACAAAATTTAATGTCGGTGTCGTAAAAATCCAAAAAAGTTCCACGTATCATGGGAGATGCTCCAGCCCCAGAACCAGAAGCCAGCCCACCGATCCCCAATGAAGAAGTTCACCTGGACATAGTAATATCCTTTCCACAATCCCTTGTACTTTCATCGAAATTCCAGTTGGTAATGTTGCGTTTTTTTTTAGGAACGGCCTTTCGGCGGGCTAGAGTTCCAGGTCTCTGACTTGGTCGGCAGGTTGGAGGCTGGCGTGAACGCTCACGATGCCACTGACGACGACAGTCCGAAGAGTCCGGTGGAGGGGCGTAAGATTTCGGCGGGATTCTTCGAGCCAGAGTGTTCCTCTATGGGGGAGATTCTGCAGACGCTAGAGGAGCTGGTGGTGAAGACTGACCCGACGTGCGACAGCTCGGAGCCGCCGCTGCTGCCGACCGACGCGCCGGCGCGGGCCGCCATCCTGTCACACAGTATTGTGGCTCTTTTCGGCAGGCTCGAACGGACGCATGCAGCCAGACTCGGTGCTCACATCGCCAGTGAGACCACGAGATGGATGTCTCATATGTTTAGGTACTTTATGTTTATAGCAAAGTAGCTTTTTCAATCTTTAGTTAAAATGTTTTCTGGTGGTAGTTCCATCATCAAAAGCAGCCATGAAAGATGAACAAACTATGTAGTATTTATGACATGGTAAGTATGCATGGTTGCCATACCCCTTGAAACCCTAACAATGCACACCTGTGAACTGCTTATAAAATTGCAGTTTCTACATAATATCTAAAAGCAGTGTCCAGTACAGTTGGCTGAGTGTGTGTGTTTTGGAAAGATAAATTCTTAGGCCAGCTAGCCGATCTTTTCATAATTGTCACAAACCCTAGTCTGTGTTGCCTAGCTAGTGTTTGCCATTGATATCTTATGTAGAGTTTATTGGTGATTGATGCTTGATGCAAAACTTTGTTTGGGTGCTATTTTGATATCTGGTCAATGTATTAGCTTTGAGATTTGAAGTATACATACACAGGTAATCCATATCAGCTATGTAAAGTATTATCATAGTGCAGGTATTATCTCTGTGGCCTTGTCTTTATTGATTAGGCACTAGTTTTAATTGAAATAGTAACTTTGAAACATTTATAATATATTAAAACCATTAATTATTCTTTTCACATATCTAAAGAATAATGTAAAATGTAAAGCCGCACAATAATTAATTGAAAATAATAACTCAAAACCATCAAAGTAGAATTTTCTACTTCGATGCTCAAAACTATCAACATCTACTTGCATACCTGAATACTGATTGTTTGTGAAAATCCATTACCAACAAACAATAGGGATGCATTGTTATATCCTTTACTAATTGGCTGAGAGTTTTATAACTTTGGGTATGATTTCTGATAGTAAGGCAGGGATTGGGATACTTATACCTATAAGAGGAGTAGAGTGTTATTTTATAATATGAAAATACTTATTTTAACCTTTATCTCACTGACAATTTATATTTACATTGTCTGCCATTTTGTTGTTTCTAAACAAATATAAGATACTTATACCTATAAGAAGTACCAGTGTATATGTACAACAATATGCTCAATGATATATTGTGAGATATAATCTTGACTAAATACTATAATCTACTTCATTGGAATGTTTCTTAAACTAAGAGCAGTTGAGAATATGATGTCCTAGGTTTGATTCCTAGATAAGACTAGAAGTCCTTTTTCTAACCCATTCAATTTCAGTTATTTCCAATTGCAAAATGACTAATATGAATGGCTTTCTATAACAATAAAATAGAAGAAAAGAGTGAACTAGCAATTTATTTTGTTATAGACTGGCCGACTACCATGCATACTATCACGCGGAGCAGATGGAGGGTCTCGTCAGAGTCACAAGGATGTTGCTGCACCACCGCTACCCTAGATACCTTGAGGATGGTGGTAAGTTATAGAGAATAACTTTTCTGCACAAGGATTGCTTTTGAAGGATGTCCTGTGGGGATAAAAAGACATTAGGACTTAAGGATATTGTAGAAGCAATTCATTTACCATATAAAGCCAAATGCAAAAATATAACAAATAATGGTGAACCAATTGTTGAAATCTGGCCAGTGTAGGCTCTAAGCCAATACAATGAAACACACATATCTTCCCTCTTTATAATATGAATGTAGATTTATACAATAGACATTTAACAACTATAGCTCTTTTGTCATCATTTATAAGCAAATGCTTATGTCTTCAATAATAATGGTTGATTTGTAGTAATTTCAGTACATAATGTAGAACACAAAACAAGTTAGAAGAAGAACCAGACAAATATAATTGGAATTAGATAGGTAACTTTAAAACTGCAGTATCCTGATATTGCTTTCCTTGAAATTAATAATACCCATAATGTTTATTCCAATAAGCATAATCTATTAGTGAAACCTAATAAAACGTTATCAACACTATCAACATAAGTTTATCACCGTACAGCTCTAGCTACTGATTGTATTTCCGTTTACTGCATGAGTATGAAATACATACCATTTTTAAATACCTATATTCACCTACATAATATATGTTTTTCACCAATGAAAGCCTAGATAAGGAGTAGCCCCTATATTCATAGAACATTACAAAAGGCTTACTGTAAGGAATTTGTAAATCGGCGCAAATCACACGAATTTAGAGTATAGTTTTATAAAAATAGTATTTATACGCCGGTTTCTAGTAAAACATAGTTGACAACATTTATGAATTGTAATAATAATATGTTAAAACATGAAGACAAATACATGAAGGATATTACACGTTTAACAAATAAATGTTTTGTGATTCTGATAGATGCGCCATCGTAACCTTTGTATGGAATTTCATTTCATGTCTACCAATCCAACCAATATAGAAGTTCTTACCAAAGTAATTTCAAGAGCAGCCGGTTTTCGACATCTTTGATTTTAATTAAGGCCAGTTTACAATGGTCCTACGGTACTGTTTGTGTTAAATGTAAGGCCGCTCCTCCCGCCCTTACCGCAGGCGTCGTACACGCGGCCTTAAGAACATAGAGCAGCACAATCGACAATCTCTCTCACTCACACCAACTTCTAATTCCAGCTCTAGCCCTGACTAGCCGGATGCCGTGCATCTACAGCTCGGTGAGCAGCCCGCTGGGAGTGGTGCAGCATCTGTGTAGGCAACTCGGCCTGCCGTTAGCTTGTGTGAGGCCTGTGCCGGTGCATCCTGAGGGTAAGGATATGTAGAGCTCATTCAAACTATTTCAAACCTGGAATTCAGTTCATGTCCCGGCCAGAACATATATTTTGCTTGCGTCTTGGCACACCCAACCAATATAATAAATGGTCACATCTTACATTAGGTGAGGCTAATATTAATCTAACCTCCATTTCACCACCACACAGCGCTAAACATCTGTTAAATACTGTCTATGTTTTTGTGGTAAGGCCCTAAGGGTTCTTTTAAAAAATGCAGTAATTTAGACTTGTGATAAAAATCATAAAAAAACCCTCTCCAAAAAGGCAGTAATTTTTTGACTTCCAATCTCATCCGTCCAATTTCACAACCAACCAAAAACATTCATTCCACCCCCAGGCCGCGGCATGGACACCGAAGCCCTCGACCGGCTAGCCGAAGAGGACGCCGCCTCGGGCCGTTCCCCGCTCTTAGTCCTGGGCGAGGCGGGCGCGCCGCCACTAGGCTGTGGGTCGCGGCTGCGGCGCCTGCACGCTGCGTGCCGCGCGCGGGGGCTGCACCTGCATCTCAGTGGACACGCGCTGGCGCTGCCCGGCGCGCTGCAGCCGAGACAGGTTAGGGGAAAGCCGGTGTTCAGGATTTTCATATAAAAAAGATCAGTGATATATCTACTTACGCCTGTATCCCAGGGAGTCAAGAGACTATAAATTTTATGAATCTCCATGATCATTTCTTGAATTTTAATTTAAAACAATAACACCCTCATCAGCGCCACCGAAAATTAGCAATGAAATCCTTGAGCAGATTCTTTGTCTGTCTTCTTGACTACTCTGTGGGGTTTTAAGACACTCTATTAAATGCAAAGTGGCAAGAAAATAAAATAACCTTATTAAGATTGTATTTTTTTGTTATTTCAGAGCTTCAGCATAGCGGATTCCGTGACTATAACGCCAGGACCGTGGTTCGGAATACCGGGGCTACCCACTGTTGTATCCTTTACAAAACTTATATAATCAAAAAGAAAATATAGATAGATAGATAGATTATTCTTTATTTGTACACAATAATAGATTATACAAAGCTTAAATATAAACACATAGGTACAAAAAAGGCGGTCTTATCACTAAAAGCGATTTTTTCAAGACAACCTTTAGGTGGAAGAATATTTATGTTCAGATAGGGTCAAGTGTACTAAAGAATTTATTAATTAACTATAAATACCTACAAACTAAACAATATACTTATAATAAACTACATATACCTACATAAATATAATTATCAGATTTTATAGGATTATATTAATTCTTGTCTGAGCTCCGATAATAAGACAACGGAAAAAAAAAACTACCTAAACACTAAGAAAATGATCCTTTACCATTCTTTTAAAAGAAGCCAATGACGGCGCTTTACGTATGTGTAATATACGTAAAAAATATATAAAAATATTTATATTTAAACGCCTAAATGTTTGACAAAATTTCCTCAACTAGAAACTCAGACATTCTACAAAATACCTGAACCAGTTACAGCTAACGACCACTCCAAATCTGTAAATGCTGTAAGTACCTCATATTTATTATTCACTCCCGAGTCATCTGATGACTCGGGCTTGAACCTTATCAACTGCCTATTTATTCATTCAAACATGACCGTTTGTTCGTTTGACTGTGAAACTAACCGTTCTTCTTGATCCAGCATTTCTCATATTCACCAAGATATCCCAACATGTCTAAAGGTGGGTACTGACCAACGTTACGGACTGTAATGTAACATTCCCAGCGAGAATGTTGCCCAACGCTGTGTTCTAAAATCGGCTCGTTGCTCGCTTCTTACCCCGTAACACTACGTACTGACTGCACAAATCCTCGCTGTGTAACATGTTACATTACACCTAGTAACTTTGGTCAGTACCCACCTTAAAACATATATTACCACATTACAGGCGGGCAGCCGCGAAGTGGCGCTAGCAGCATTAGCGGGGCTAACGGGCGGCGGCGCGCGGCTGCCGGCGCTGCCGCTGTGGGCCGCCGTGCGCGCCGCCGGCGCCGCGCCGCTCGCAGCACACCTGGCCACTGCCTTCAGGTAATCTATCTATTTACAGGGTGTTGCAAAAGTGTATACCTACATGTGCAGCATGTTATATCTAAGCCCGAAAATTAAATCAGAATGTCAAAATTCGCGTTTTTTTTTTCATACAAACTTTTTTACTAGGTAAAATGTTTTTTTTTTTGTTCGCTAATTTGGTCATTCTAATTTTATTTTCGGGCTTGATATACCATGCTGGACACGTAGGTTTCGCATTAGTACTTATATACTCTTTGGCATCTCACACACCGCCATCCGACCACGAGCTGCAGGCGACGCCAGGTGGCGCTGGCAGCACTAGCAGACACTTCAGGTGAGTGTGCTAGTTGCAGGCGGCGCCGCTGGCGGGGCTAACGGGCGGCGGCGCGCGGCTGCCGGCGCTGCCGCTGTGGGCCGCCGGCGCCGCGCCGCTCGCCGCACACCTGGCCACTGCCTTCAGGTGAGTGTGATAGTTTCAGGCTATTCTATCCATAATATTCTATAGATCCCTAGACACCCTGTTTGCCACTCCAAGAAGAGGGCGTCACCAGCAGAGTACCATGGTTCACGCAACACTTGAGCTCTGCGCTGGTGAGTCAACTTACTATCATCACATCCCCACTGCTGGGTCACGGGTATCCTTCCAATGAAGGAAGGGTTTTAGGCTGGAGGCCGTCCCACGTTACGTTTTCCTATTCTAGGTCGTCACTAGAGAGCTACCCCTCCACCTCAGCTTTACGTCATTTCTGATGCGGTCTTTCAGAGGCCCTGATTCTTTGTGATTTTAAAATATATATTTATTCTGCAGGTCGGCTAGAACAGCGTATACAATTATGAAAAATGCTGGATTAAAAATGTTGGTAAGTTATTTATTATTTTTCTTATTTACTCCCTTTTTAGGGTTCCGTAGCCAAAATGGCAAAAACGGAACCCTTATAGTTTCGTCATGTCCGTCTGTCCGTCTGTCCGTCTGTCACAGCCGATTTACTCGGAAACTATAAGTACTACAGTGATGAAATTTGATGGGAATATGTGTTGTATGAACCGCTACAAAAATATGACACTAAATAGTAAAAAAAAAGAATTGGGGGTGGGGCCCCCCATACATGTAACTGAGGGATGAAATTTTTTTTTTCGATGTACATACCTGTGTGGGGTATCAATGGAAAGGTCTTTTAAAATGATATAAAGTTTTCTAAAAAAACATTTTTCTTAAAGTGAACGGTTTTTGAGATATCAGCTCTCAAAGTCGTAAAAAGTATGTCCCCCCCCCCTCTATTTTTATAACTACGGGGTATAAAATTCTAAAAAAAATAGAGGTGATGCATGCTAATTAACTCTTTCAACGATTTTTGGTTTGATCAAAGTATCTCTTATAGTTTTTGAGATAGGTTGATTTAACTGTAATTTTGCTGCTACGGAACCCTTTGTGCGCGAGCCCGACTCGCACTTGGCCGGTTTTTATTAACTCCATATAATCGTTATATTTCTGCACCCACTTTTTGCCAGGATTATTTAGCATTTGATCAGCCTATTTCCACCCTTCGGGCACACACATCAAGTCTCAAGAAGTCTATTTTAATGTATTATTTTTTAACTTCCAGAGCTCACCGCCAGGCGGCGACGAACTACCAAATGTAGATATAATAGTAAGTATAGTTCTAACCAAACCATAAAATTTCACCACATTCAACATAATTATGATACAAAGGAATCAAATTTAATGAGGTCTTGACATTACAACTCTGCTAAAATAAAATGTTGTGACTTCAGGGGGGCAATTTTCGCTCACTTCACATTCCCTTGCACACGACATATCTCTCAAACTCCCAAACATCAGTGAAATATTGTATCTAGCCCTCGAGATATGTCGCGTTGAGATGATGAGATCATTGAAGCAGAGAAAACCTAAGACTAGAATCGACATCTATGTCAAATTAATGTCATTAATGGTCACGCCTTGCCTGGTGCGAAGGTGTTCGCGAGCTCGCGTTCTACTGGTTGCTAGTAGAAAAAAAGCAATCCCTATACGTTACGGTTATACGTGCGGTGTCCTTAAACCCTTCCTTCCACTTCCAGGACGCAGTATCAGCGGCATCGGCGTGCGTGTCGTTTCAATTCGCGTGCGCGGGCACTGACAAGCCGCCGCCCTACTACCACAAGCTCAACTCGTGGCTCGGACAGGTGCTACAGAGAGAGGCTGACATGGTACGTTATAGTAAAATGTACCAACCTGATTGGCATGACCTGTGATGTTACCAGTGATATGGCACGTAACTTGTCACTTGTTCCAACATTCAAGGCAATTGTATCAAGCAGCGAGCGGCCATTCGCGTGGCGACGCGTTACGCACCAAAATGACATGACACGTAACATTGTAGGTAAGCAACAGCATCTACATCGGACGACGACATTGTTTCGAGTGACATCCTCTCTCTGGTGGGCTCAATGCATGTCATTTTAGTGCCAGATCGCTTGCCACTGCCAGTAAGTAAGTATCAACTGCAACAGCGCTGTGTCGGCGGCATCGGCTTGAGGCCCTAATGCATGTCATTTTAGTGCCAGTGAGTATGTAACAGCTGCAACAGCGCAGTGTCGTCGGCTGTCGTTCCAGTCCGCGCGCGCCGGCGCCGACAAGCCGCCGCCTGCTGCCACCAGCTCAACTCGTGGCTCGGACAGGTGCTTCAGAGGGAGGCTGACATGGTACGTTATATGTATTAATACCTTCCCTAGGGACATATACAGAGAGCAAGCTGGAAACTTAAAGCAAGCGCTTAGTTCCACTTTTCTTTCTGTAAACGTCCTTACGCATAGATTAGACCTCGACCCATGGCAGCGCTCTCTTGACCTTTCCTATGCCGAGCAGCCGCGCACACATGTAACCGCCATCTGCCGGCGCTTTTTCACAGTATAGAGCGCCCGCGCGGGAATTACATTTATATGAATATTTGGGTATTATTGTTTGGTACTCAATAATGTATCGATTGTAATTTATTGTCAGATAGCTAATGAACGTGTTACAATGAATTTTATTGGTTATAATAGTTTTATTTGATTTCTATAGGTCATTGATTACAGATTTTTACTTGAAACTGCTCCCATCACAGAAAAATACCTCTATTTCAATATATTTATAGTGTCAATCCAGGTTTTTTTATTCTTATTACTTGACGAGATTATATAGCTATCAACTGATATCAATAAAATATAAACTCTAGAGGAAATAGATAGGTACATAATTTATATTTTGAAAACTGATTATAATTTGCTTCATATCAAAAGACTCCATTTTCTGTACATGTGCATGTGTGCGTGACAAGAACTTGCTCCAGTGTGCCGTGTGACAGATCTGTCCCAAATCAAGGGTGTTCACTTTTGATGATATAAAACAAGAATGATAATATTTTTATAATGTTTCGTATTTTAGCATACTAAATTATAAAAAATTCAACGTAAGTTAGGTACTTACTGAATCATATTTACTTATTTGTTAACATACTTTCAACAAATATGATACTTTAAAAATCCTATTTCTATAAATACAAATATTTATTTATATAAATAGGACAGGTGATCACCATCTCAGACTCATCTACACATCGATATCATTCTAAAGAGCCTAAACTTCACTTTCACTAGAGCGAAGATCCTAAAAAATAAAACACGCTGTATAACAACCCAACGCACATCGTGTACATACACGAGCGGCGGCCATTTTGTTTGCGTATGTGTGTGTGTGAATTTTGGATGCCCCTTGATAAATATTGATTTTCTCTAATATTTTGGCTATTTATTGAATAAACCGATATAAATATGTAAAATCAATAAAATTATCTTTATAAATGAAATAAATTATTTATTGATGTTTTTACATAACAGTCTACAGTTTACAAAGTTACGCACCCTTCAGGCAATAATCCGGTACAATTTTAGATCGATAAAAATTCGATTTTTTGATTTTTTTTATACTATTGATTTATCACTATACCTTCAAAATTGAATAAATAACAAGAAAAAAATAGTATTTACTTACCTTTTGACATTTTTTCCATACAAAATCTCTATTTTATTACCAACAGTCACAAGTACAAGGACTGTTGAAGAAACCAAAATTTGAATTTCGCGCTACTAGTAAACCAGTGAAGTTTTTGACTCAATGAATGTTGTCGATGGTTGTTTCATTCATATAGAATAAATTACAGGTGATTTCTTACTCAATTTCGTGGTAATTAATAACTAAAATCACAAAAATCGCGATGAAGTGCTCTTGGGACAGATCTGTCACTAGGCAGACAAGGGGGGTTGGGACAGATCTGGCACACGGCATTCTAGAGGTTAAGAATTAAATGGGCCAAGCGGGAATGTCCTGGGCCGTATACAGAAAGAAAGCTGAAAGCTCATAAGCACTTACTGACTCAGCGCTTCACTCCGGTCGCAAAGACTCCAGAAGAGATGAGTAAGTAAGTATCAGCTACAACAGCGCGGTGTCGGCGGCGTGCCGTTCCAGTCCGCGCGCGACGGCGCCGACAAGCCGCCGCCTGCTGCCACCAGCTCAACTCGTGGCTCGGACAGGTGCTACAGCGGGAGGCTGACATGGTGCGTTACACCCTTCGTAAACCTTCCCTAAGGCCGTTTACAGAAAGACAGCTGGATACTCATAAGCACTTACTTTAGCATACTTTGTCCAACTAGCGCTGTAAAGTAAGCGCTTATTTCCAGCTTTCTTTCTGTATTCGGCTTTTTGTAAACGCATAGACTTGGTAGACCACGAGAGACATGGCAGCGCTCAATCAAGAATGAAATTCGCTAGGCGAGGTAGTCTCTGAGCTGGCCCAAGGTCGTAAAAACATACATACAGATGAATTGAGAACATCCTTTTTCTTTCGAAGTCAGTTAAAGAGTGACGGCGCTTCACTTCGGTCACAAAGGGCCCAGCAGACATTAGTAAGTAAAGTAAGTAAGTACCAGCTGCAACAGCGCAGTGTCGTCGGCGTGTCGTTCCAGTGCGCGCGCGCCGGCACCGACAAGCCGCCGCCTGCTGCCACCAGCTCAACTCGTGTCTCGGACAGATGCTGCAGCGGGAGGCTGACATGGTACGTTATCTTAATATCTTCCCTAGGGTCAGATACAGGAAGAAAGCTGAAAACTTAGAAGCGCTTACTCTTCCATTCGTTGCCGAACCAGCGCTGATAAGCGCGGAAAAATATCAGTAGTAAAGTAAGCGCTAATAAGTTTCCAGATTTCTTTCTATATACGTGCTTACGCATAGATTCTCTAGACCGCGTGAGACATGGCAGCGCTCAAACAAGAAGGAAATACGCCAGGCGGGTATGTATCTGGTTGGGACAATGTCGTAAAAACATACATACAGACGAATTAAAAACCTCCTTCTTCTTTCGAAATCATTTAAAAACTAATGGCGCTTCACATCGGTCGCAAAGGGCCCAGCAGACATTAGTAAGTAAAGTGAGTAAGTACCAGCTGCAACAGCGCAGTGTCGTCGGCTGTCGTTCCAGTCCGCGCGCGCCGGCGCCGACAAGCTGCCGCCTGCTGCCACCAGCTCAACTCGTGGCTCGGACAGGTGCTGCAGCGGGAGGCCGACATGGTACGTTACATGAACACCTTCTCTAGGGTCGTATACAGAAAGCTAGAACCTTAAAAGCCCTTACTTTTCCATACTCTGGCGAACCAGCGCTGATAGCGCGTAAAAAATATCCATAGTAAGATTGCTGCCCGCTCATGCTCACTAGTCAATTTTGACATCGCAAACTGCTCCGCTAGCTTTCTCCGCTCTGGTGGACAGGCAGCTTAAAGTAAGCGCTTTTAGGTTTCCAGCTTTCTTCCTATATACGGTCTTACAACGGCGGATCCCGAGAGACTTGGCAGGCGCTTAATCAAGAAGGAAATGGGATGCTGTGAGCTGTCCCAAGATCGTAAAGAGTGGTGGTGCTTCACTTGGGCCATTTAATCCCCAGCAGACATTAGTAAGTAAGTAAGTACCAGCTGCAACAGCGCAGTGTCGTCGGCGTGTCGTTCCAGTGCGCGCGCGCCGGCGCCGACAAGCTGCCGCCTGCTGCCACCAGCTCAACTCGTGGCTCGGACAGGTGTTGCAGCGAGAGGCTGACATGGTAGGTTTAATTTTTTCATCACAACCCAATCACATCCCCACTGCTGGGGCACGGGTCTCATACCTATAAAGGAAGCGTTTTAGGTCTAGCAAGCAGCAAGCTCGTGTTACTTACCATTTAATTTTAAACCGACTGACTATTCGAAACGCGGAGACCACTGACAGGCACTAGTAAACTGGAATGAAGGTTAATGGGAAGAGAATGCTATTAAGTTTGCTTATGCACAGCTGACGAAGGTGGAGGATAGCGTGTTGTTGCTGCTTGGGGGAGGCCTTGTAAATAGGCCACTAGACGATTATGGGCTGATGATAACGATTATTCCAAAATCTCGCTCTAAACATAATCTAGGAAACAAATCATTGATCATCTAGTTTTCGAGTGCCATAGATGGTAATTATTTGTTATACTTAATATGAGTAGTCTGTTATATTATTATTTATGCTTTAAATAAATAATAACACACCACCCATCTCCCTCTAACCCACAGATAAGCATAGAAGTCTGCGAGACAGAAACCCACGGCATAGTTCTCCGGTACTGTCCGCTAGAGGGCTCCATACTAGACGAGGCGCGCGCCCCCGAGCTCCAGGCGGCAGTGGAGGCGCAGATGCACGTGCTCACCGCCACTGTGGAGCTTAGGTATGTGGGAATAAGGTCCAATTTCGTTTGTTCGGAGCCGGAGCTGCGGGCGGCCGTGGAGGCGCAGTGCACGTGCTCACCGCCACTGTGGAGCTTAGGTATGTGGCTGTAAGGGCGAAGTTCGTTTGTTACTCCTAGGTGATATATGCGACTGTGGAGCTTAAGTATGTCGGTGTAAGGAGCAATATCAAACAACCAAATAAACTGCTTAGGTTATATTAAACTGATTGCATGCTGGCAAACTAAATATGAAAAAAGGAACAATATGCCGTAGCCGCAAAGGCTTTATCAAACAGAAAGTATTACTAGCGCGCCTCAGAGCGATACTACTATAATAAATACGGTGCGTTGCGTACTGCTAGCGTTGGCGCTCTGTTGGACGGTATTTTACCATAGTAGTACAACACATCTTAGGGTGAGGCCGAAGCGTAATATTGTGAGTTGTGCGCGGCAGAAAATTACGCTCGTGTGGCCTCACCCTTAGCGTCATAGCGCGGCGTCAAGTTAGCGCTCTGACGCACTAGTAACGCTTTCTGTTAGACAAAGCCTCAGGCGACCACGCGCATTGCATAGGCGCTTAGCGTTTATCAGTGCGGACGGCCCTAAATATTAATTTACTGACTCGCTAGGCTCTAGACGATAAGCAAGCCGCTGGTGCGGCCTTAGCCTGAGACAGTTTTCTGGACTGCACTTCGTATAAAATGATAGTTAAGCCATAAAGGCGTTGTTTTAGTAGGATGATAAGCATTCATGTGTGTCACTGTAGTAAACAAAGCTAACTGAGTTATTTTTTTTCAGGGAACCTTTTCAACAAAAAGTCACAGAGTCACCATTACTGAGGCTAGTGCACGTGCCTGGCTGGGCGGGTAAGTTCCAATATGTTTTATATACTTACACCCTAATGACGATAAAACTAACGGTATTACAAACGCAGTAAAGACTTGGATGCATTGAGGCGCATGCATCACATACAATGAGGAGCCGCCTGCTAAAACTATTACAAAGATATGAATAGACAAATGAAAAATTAAAATGGAAGCAGTTTAAACTATTTTCAGACAAAACGTTACTAAGATCTATTGACACACGATTATACCACACTGCATTGACATATATATTACTGCGTAAGGACAGGCCAAACCACTCAAGAAAATGGCACCCGCGCGTTGGCCCTAAAATAGTCATTTTAGGGCCAACGGTCCTCAGTCGACAGTTGTCTGTGACGGAGAGATAGTCTTTGTTTCTTGTGATAAATATGCCTATTTTTGTTGTGAAAGGCTACAAAAACTATGATACGAAGGTCAAAAAGGAATATGGAATATCGTATCATCCTTAATTAATAAATAAACACATTTTAAAGCGATAATTATTTTACTACCAAAGTCTACAATGGCCGCACGATGTAACCTTGTACGGGCGTCCGCATGCAACTCACTCATATTATTATGTACCTACTACTGTCCGGTGACGGTAAAATATGAACGCACGTACAAGGTTGCGTCGTCAGGATAAGTAGCTCGGCTCTGAAATAGTTCCAACAAATTATGACAGATGGCAGTTATTTTGCTTGTATGAAGAAGGTTTGAGTAAAATGTTCTGAAGGGCGTATCCTTCCTTTTGAAATCATTGCCACACTGACTCATTACTATCACCTAATCACTTGACTCCGAATAGGCCTTTTATTTAACATTGTATTCTTCCATCAACGATTACCCTAATAACACAATACCTACTACAGGTCTCGATGGCATCCTTCTTCCATCAATTATTCAATTATTTTAATTATAAATTCAACGACAGGTCTCGGTGGCGTCCGCTACGTCCCGTCCGGCTGGGATGATGCTGAGACTGAAAACCTGAATGAGTTGAACAAGAAGTTGGTAGACACGTTGCGAGCCACCGACGGGGCTTTCTCTTGCGGTGACGGCGATGACGGGATGGCTTGTGTGAGGTAAGATCACATAGTAAAATTTTATATCAGGATAATTTAATTTTCTTCAGGCTTCGTCAAACAAAGATTATATCGAATAAATAACAGAATAATATATAATCTTTGTTTGCTTTACTACGACCTACGGGTGCTCCTCTTACATGACCTAGCATGGCCAACAAGACGCGCAAGACAAGACGTGGCAAAAGCTTTCGCTCTCGAGGCGACGCGATGAAAAACTATATTGCTGTCGCGTCTTGTTCCTAGTGCTAAAGTCTGTTTTTTTAATCTGAGATACTAAATGGACAGATTCCGACTGTTCATGAACCGTTCAGAATCTGTCAATTTAGTATCTGAGATTAAAAAACAGACAAACAAAAACTGCAACCTTCACACATTGTAATTCATGTGTACGGTCCCAGGTTCGGCATGGTGACGGCGGACACGGACGTGGAGGAGCTGTTGCAGCTGGTGCTGGCGGCGGGGCGCGAGATCGAGGACACCTCGCGCGCGCTCAGCACCATGAGCGAGGTGCTCAAGAAGGGTACTGTATCATCATCATTGTTGTTGCTGTCCTAAGGTACCCCAGTGGTACAAAGGGCCTTCATAAGCGTGCGCCACGCCGCCCTGTCCTCAGAAACCGCTCTGGCCTCCGTCCAGCTCAGGCCTTGCGCTCGCAGCTCGCCGCGACCGCGACTGCGGTGGCCTCCAGGCGGTTTATATTCGAAGGCGGTTTTCATCCTCATTATCAGCTAACAGCTAACTGCCGGAAATATCTATAATCTCCCAAGGAGTGACGCAATACTTGGGGTGCCTTATCCAGCCTCTACTGGCTTCCTGTGTAAGGACGTCGGTCCAGCGGACCAGAGAGCGTCCCAGGTTATACGTTAGTACTCAGCGTACTCATATTCGTATCGAACCAATTTTCTCGAAATTCCGAAATTCTCACAGGGTCAGTGACTGGCGCCGCAATGAACCAAGTGAGCGCTGCCCCGACTGACTTCAAAATATTGATATGCGAATTTACAAGTCAGCGCTGACATTCCGCCATTTTACTGCCTTGAACAAATTCAAACATGGTTTTTTTCGGATCAGCGCGACTTGTTTTGATTTCCAACCCTGTCTAAAACTGTGCGTTCAAGTTCTACCACGACTAAACCTCCACCCATCCACAGGCATCGAAGAGGCCGAAGCGGACCTATCCCGCGAGCAGTACGAGCGCCTCTGGCAGCAGGGCGTGCTGGGCCGCGTGCCGGTGGTGGGCCGCGTGGTGCAGTGGTGGGCGCCCCCCGCGCCCGCGCGCGGCCGCCGCCTGCAGCTCGCGTCCGGCCGGCTGCAGCCCACTGACGACGTGTACAAGTGAGTGAAGGGTGGCATTATGGGTTATATGTTATAATCATAACCCAACATACGCATATCATACGCGCTCCGACTGCTGTCTTACCTATCATCCATGCATAGCCAACCACCATTTTGGTAAATTCAATCGTCAATTGTATCATATAACCTCGTCACCATTAGTAGTTGCTATGCCCTGCGTTCCTAGTCTATCTATCTAGGTATATACCTACTTACTGCATTGCATTGCAGGCCTCCTACTACTATCTCTAACTGGCTACACCTGCCCCTAAACTGTCTGATTTAATACTTTTAACCGCAACATTCAGACCACATAAATCTTTCCCCCCTTCAAAAAAGAATAGAATCATAGTTACCATAAAAATAACCACATTTCTAACACTACCCTTCACATAAATACCAAACATTGCGCGTTAATAAAGCCTTTATTCATCATCATCATCACCTACCACATCCTTACTAGAGTTGGAAATAACTGCTGGTTTTGAACAACATGTTGTATCGTTGTGTTAAAATAAACTAACGGTTAATTTAATAGTTAAGTTAATTTTCCATTTAGTTGTTTTTTGCTTCTGTGTGTGTGAGTAAGTTTTCGTTAAATTAATATTATTTTGTCTATGGCTCTACTGTTGCGTTTTTTTATTGGTCTGTCGTAACATCGTATCATTATTATACTAATATTGATTCTTGTAATGCATATTAACACATACACTGAGTCATAATCTTAAACAATACAGTAAAATCTTTATTTACTTAGTTTATTTACATTTTCTACATTTGAAAGGCCAAAACTGTACTCACCTTTATGGCTATATGGAGTTAGTTAAATATATATAAGAATAATCATTATATCACATTATGTATTGATTGCATTTTCATTCACTGTTACTTTAATACGAAAATGATGTAAATTGTCTAATTATTACACTCATTCAAATTTTAACAAACTTTTCAAAATGTAAACATGTCAAAATTTGCCACAGATACACAATTTCACACAATATGCCACAGAACAGAAAAGGAAATGTAATGACCTTAATGACAGAATTTTTTTTTTACAATGTTACCACATCAAAAAATAATGTGCCACAGAGTAAATGAAGTGAAGAGACGAGACAGATACTTTTATAATGGAAAACACAAATATTATCGTGCCAGATCGCTCTCGGACGTCTAAAAGCTGAACGACAAAAACGTCCAAGAGCGATCAATCGTGCCACGAACTGTCCCAAAAGACAGTGCACACTATCAGTCGCGGCTGACAGCCACGTCCGTAAGCCGCGTCCGCTAGTGTGTCGGCGCCATCAAACTTTGTAATAAAATATTTTTTAGAATATTTTAACGAATAAGTACATAATAATACCATACTGAGTTTTAACCTATTATTAATACCCATTCAATAATTAATAACATTCAAAGCGCAATAAAGATAAAACAAACACAAAACATAATATTTTGTCAACAATGTCGGTAACGTTCATGTAGCTTTAAAAAAACTTCGTTATCGATACGTTCATTCATGTCAAAACAACAGTTCAAAAAAAAAACTAAAACTTCCTGTCGTTTTTTATCACAGGCAATTATGATTCTTCTATGTAACATAATAGAGCTCATATTAGTTGATATAGGTGTTCCGTTGTTTACGACTTCGTTAATTGTAGGGTTACGCACAAAAACGAGTCTTCACAAATGACAATACAGTTCATTTTCAAAAATAATTTTGAAATCATTTCGTTGTTTTTTGTGTCATAGACAAAAATGTATCTTAGTAGCTGGTAAATAGAGTTTAGTTTCAAACATTTTCAAAATTAATTTGTAAATCGTGGTGTTGTTTTTTGTGTCATAGACAAAAATGAATCTTAACAAGTGATAATAAAGATCAGTTTCAAATATTTTTAAAAATTAACTTTAAAGTCGTTTAGTTTATTTTAATAAACGCAACTTTTGTTAATTCCTAACAACATGTCGTTTTTACAGTTGTAGTTTTTAACGACCATCTCTAATTTTAACCCCAGCGGGGTAATTCTCCACGTCATAACGCAATAATAATAAGTGCCATTTTCATATATCCATATTCACACAGAAGATCCAACGTACCGATATCGTATACCGAATTTTCTCTAGCCGCGCGTGATCGCAGAGCGTTGAATCGTCTGGTGTGGATCCAGCTGATGAATTCTAACAATCGACTCGAGAGACGAGTGGTAGAGAATCAGCAACCGTAGCAACTTTTAACTATTTTTATTGTTACAAGAGTTATAAAGCAAGTAGCGTTTAATGGTGTGTGTCCGAAGTGAACTGCAGAGCACTACAATGCAGTTTTTACAACATTACCTACTAATTATGGCTTTTGAATTACAAATGCTTTCACTTCTGTAAATTTTGTATGCATCCATAATACCTATAAAATTAGTTACCCTAATTTCTCTTGTATACAGAGTGTTGCAAAAAGAGTTATACTATTTTCGCGAATTTTGAATCTCTGATTTCATTTTCGGGCTTAGATATAGGTACTATGCTGCACATGTACGTTTCGGCTTAGTACAGCCTTTTTACAACACCCTGTATAGGTATGCGCGTTATGCACACAGACAAAGAGTGAATGGCCTGCATAAACATTGGTTTTGTCGCCGCATGTAATTACAGCCAGCACACGGCTGCATTGTACAAATGACGAGGTCTTTAAATTACGTTCGCTAATTGTTTACTTATGCTATACATTCTGTATAAAAAGTACCTATCGTGATTAGATCAATAAAACAAAAAATGTTTGTTATTCATCCAAATTTATTTTATTACCTTCAAAGTATGCTCCTTCAGAAACGATACACATACGCCAATGAATTATCCAATCATCACATCATTTTTTAAACGCTGTTTTCAGAGTTGTGTTTAGTACTCGCGGCGATTTTTCCTTATATCTTTCTGGCATGTCCGATGCTTTTTACACAAAGTATTATGTCCGTTTTACATACAGGTTGTCCCAGGTTAAAGTACACACGAGAAAGTCCTTTAAGGAAGAGAATAGACTCTCAGTGTTGTGAGTTATTAGCAGTTTCCTCAAGCATTATTTACATAACATTGCGTCTCCGGCGAGCAGATTATAACTAATTAAACAGTATTTAACAAGTCACTGCGAAGCACGACGCTTTGACAGGATTTGCATCGTTTAAAACGTCGTTTAATTATTCAACAGTATTTTGCTATCGGTATTTAAATGCGCTTACAATAAGTTAGTAGCTTATGCGACTATTCAGGATCCCCCGGTTTACACAGTGTTTTCAAAATTCGTATTGTAAGCTTTAATTAGCAGCCGTTAACACCACTGAGAACTACAGGTTAATCAGAAGTTAATAATGATACGCATATCTATGATTATCCTAAATTATATCAAACTGACATGAGAAGGAAATTTTAAGTTTTCTTTAGAAAGGAGGCTTTACTGTAATTTGCATCTGCAGCAATGAATAAATAGGGAAATGCCAGATTGTTGAACAGCAAAGAATACCAATGTTTAAAGATATAGATAATATAAGATAGATAATATAATATAATATATTTCAATATTGTATTTCTCCCATTGGCGCATACAGGAAAAACCTAAATCACTCCGCAATATAAATACCATAGCAAAAAGTATATTTCTATTTAACTTGTCCATAAAATTAGACATCATATGAGGCTATATATAAACTTATATGTAGGTATATATATATCTTCTCCGAGCTTCTCTTGTCAGCCGCGGCCGTGAGCGTGAATATTTCATGTGACGCCGACACAGAGAGGGTCCCAGCGTACAGTCAGCAATAAAGGTGCATGCACTCCCAGTTTGAATAGTGTAATCCTACAGTCGTCGAAATATAATAGCCCCGTTTGGACAGCTACACAAATTTGCTATTTACTCTTGATTTACTTGATGAAATACATAAAAAGACACAAATTCTGGCGTATTATTTAACGGCCGAAAGAAAAAAGAAGTTTTGAAGAACCAAAAGTTACTTATTGTTTAGATTTTTTATGATTTAGATTTGACACCAGCTTTCATCCCATACATTTTGGAGCTATCCAAACGGGCATCTTATATTTCGACGATTGTAAGGGCTCACACACATAAACACGATACGACGTCGGCGTCGCGTCGTGCGTGCCACTCTCTAGCTCTCTCCCATTGAACACCAGTGAGTGGGAGGGAGATGTTTTCACGACGCGACATCGTATCGTGTGTATGTGTATGAGCCCTAAAGTTGAAAATAAATATGTGAGATGAAGAATATTTTTTATTGGCTACACGCATCCAAAATGATAAACTGTTTTTGCTTTGCCAGACTACCCTACTACTGCATTTTTTGTGTTTTAATTTAGAAAAGTAAAGTATTTTCATTCGTCAGTAGAAAGTATAAGCACTGAGGATGATAGTTATCTCTTATGCTGACTGTACTGTGCAAAGGTCGGATATCCACGAGTCTGTGTTACTTTGCGATGCGTGTATATGTCTGATGTCCGTGTGTCTGTTAGTTTTGTCAGTTTACGAAAATGTTACTGTTTGCGTTTCGTTTAGAGTCCGACAACGCTAGCTTTGCAACGGAAAAAGACTGGTGATTATTTTGTTCAACAGGTAGGCATAAAATAATTCGTGCAGCCTGTGGGTCAACTACACGCGCCGGGCCTACAGCGCGCTGCGCGTCCAGTACAATAACGCACTGAGGATCGTGTTGGGGCTGCCGAGATTCTGCTCCGCATCAGGTATGTTCGCTGAAGCCAGAGTGGATGACTTCTTTGCCGTCATGCGTAAGCGAGCAGCCTCCTTACTATCACGTACGCGGAGCAGCTCGAATGCTATCCTCAGTGTGTTGGCGGATAGGATGGATAGTCCAATTGTGAGGCATTGCGTAGGTGTACACCTTGACCGAAATAAGAAATGAATGTACTTAACTATTTATTTGTTAATTCAATTAATTTATTCAATTTATTATTTCATATTATTTAATCCAATTTATTTCACATTTAAAATGACATTGAAGTATATTTATTTATTATTTCTGATCTGATTTAATTTAATTTTTGCATGTACTTATGATTTTTATATTTTGACTAACAATTTTTTTGACATGTTTTACTAATTTACTATGGATGATATATCTGGAAATAAATGTTTAATAATAAATAATAATAATAATAATAAAATTTTAATGAATGAAGAAGAGTATTATTTAAAAAAAATTATGGTGTTGGCAATTGTTACTGTTAAAAAACCCATTCAATAGGTGGTTCTTTTCTATTATGTCACTAGTTATCCGTTATTCCTCCCATAACATAATTACTTCTTACGATATAATCTACATACCTACACTCACGAGCAATGAAAAAGTTTCAGTGACAAAAGCACCAAATTAGACTTAAACGGAAAAGTCTAAATATTTTGATGAAGTTCTAAATAAAATGTTTTTTTAAAATTGGGGTCATTTGGTGTCTAAATATTGTAAGTGAAACTTTTTAATTGCTCGTGTATATTGACTATTCATTCATACAGTCACGGGCAAAGAAACAGTTCAGTTCAAACAGACGGTCGAATGGCGTAGTGGTTAGTGACCCTGACTACTGAGCCGATGGTCACGGGTTCGATTCCCGGCTGGGGCAGATATTTGTTTAAAACACAGATATTTGTCCTCGGGTCTTGGATGTGCCCGTAAAATGGCAATAGGCCCGCCCCCTATTACATTGGGACTAACATACCACTGTGGCGAAAAGTGGGTGCAGCAATGCATCTCTGCCTACCCCGCAAGGGAGTACATTAGTACAAGGCGTGAGTGCGTGTGTGTGTGTGTGTGTTTTTTTTTCAAACATTTAAACGGAATTTTGAACATAATATTAATGTTTTTAGTTTGATGCGCCGATAAATGCACTTAAATATTGCAAAAGTGTCATTAACTTAGTTTTTTCAGTTTCAGTGTAATTTGTTGATTACCTGAATGAAACTTTTTCATTGCCCGTGAGTGTATAACACGGTAAAGAGGCCAGTCAAGTGTACCAACTCTTAAAACGAGTCACAAAAGCTATTAACTTCTTGCCTCTTGTGTTACTTAAATATTTAACCTCGCTTTAAGACGCATTTCAGAATATTACGTGGAAAGCCTCTGAGAGATATCATTGAAATTTTCATTCTGAAGAACGGTTATTATACTTATTATATTATACAGGGTGTTGCAAAAAGGCCATACTAAGCCGACACCTACTATGAGCAACATGGTATATCTAAGCCCGAAACTAAAATCAGAATTTCAAAATTCGCGGAAAAAAAACACATTTTCCATAGTAACTTTGTTGGTCACGTGACTTTTTACTATGAAGAATGTTATTTTTTTTCGCGAATTTTGAAATTCTGATGACATTTTCGGGCTTATTATTTATTATTATTTATTTTTATTTATAAACATTGCAGTGATACATAGGGTACAGAAGAATTCCCACAAAACCAATATTTTTGGTTTGACTGTGGGTAAACGGTGACATTTTAATTAAGCTGTTATTTAAAAATTAACAAAATAAACAATATATTGACTGTGTCAAGTGAGCAGTGCAAGGAAGGCACCACTCTCAATCAATTAATAGATATACCATGCTGCACATGTAGGTTACGGCTTAGTATACGATTTTTGCAACACCCTGTACATGTGCCTACCTGAAATGTGTCCTAAGACGGGAATTCTACAACGCAGAAACACTATCAGGATTATAACAGTGCCATTATTGTTAATATCTTTGAGGTTATTTATATCCCGCATGGTTAGGTTTTAAGCGAGAAGAGGGTGACTCTCTTTCACCATTATGAATATGAAAGAAAGTTACATAAGTTAAAAAACCTATTCATTCCGGCTGTGTTACTGTACTTATATAGGTAGTAGTTTCATGACTTTATTCGTTACACATTTAGAAAGTATACAAACATTTCAAATAAAATATGAAATCCGTATTACAGCGTGACCTCTAATTATTTTGTCATAAGAACCTTATTGCGGGGGCTAAAAACAGGGTTTCTGTTGCCATGGCAACGGGCTGTAATCCTAGTGGCTGCCTTATCGTTTATTCTAGTTAATATTCACTGGGGGAGTAGTTGTAAGCCCGCCAAGGTTATTAAAGCCATCAGGAGAAGCTTGTTAAAACATAATAAGGCAGTAAATTTGCCGCCAGGCCATGTTTTTTTAAAGTTTATATTAACTTTGCAGAGCGTATCATTGATAAGAGTGATAATGGTAATAAAATATGGGTTATATTCTTAGTGCAGTGCAGATATGCATATTTATAAACATATTGTTTAAATAAAATATGAAATATAATTACATATACTAAAACAGGATTTTAACATTTACTAAAATGTTATTGGTATTAAGATTTATTTTTTACTAACATTATTTATTACACAATTAAAAATATAGTTTTTCAACAATTCACTGGAAATTAAAAGCGCCCTCCTATCTAACACCTCTTATTATTTAACACATTGATGGACACTAGATTAACGGTGAAACTCATAAAAACGCACAAGATTTTTGTATGGGAGTTGAGTGATGGTGTGCTGGTGCACATGCCGGCACACTGCCTAGGCGCAGTAGAGAAAACACGACGTCGATGACCGTTGTGTGCGTGTGAGTGCACACTTTTTTTTTGTATGAAAACTTATTGCTGTGTGAAAAAAAGGTACTCTGGGTGCACATATAACTTTGAAATCCTGCCAAATAAAGCACAACAAGATGGTCTTCATACAAACTCTAGGTAAAACAGGACTGCATTGACCGTTGTTGAAATAATTAGAAAAAGAGTTAGGACTGCATTGTGATTTTTGGGACTGCGATGTGATTTTTTTCTAAAAGTGTGGAGGACGTCAAATGCAGTCAGTGTCCGTCAGTGGGTTAAACTACTTAGGTACTTAAAAATTACTTTTCAATTTCTACTATTTCATCACTAATGCTATAGTAAAGTAAGTACGCTGCTACTAAACCTCAAAATCTTAATTTAAGACATCGTATCCGCATGGCCGCGGTCCCTCGACGCTATTCGAGACTCTCCTCGGGGGTTCTCTATTCGATACAAAACGGTTTATAAATAATACATAAGATTCAGGACCAAAACACGTGGGTGGACGTAAATAATACAAAGGCATTGGTCAGATAGAAATACACCTGGTGTTATTTCTAGACGAAACCACCTTGTCTGTTAAATAATTTAATTTCGCTTTCTAAAAATGATAAAAACGACGACAAAGAAATGTTATGCCTAAGACCCGCTACGGATTCTCTCCAACTACCTATAGTAGAACGTAATCAAAAAAAATATTTTTCGAATTTAAATAAATAAATATGCACGTGGCAGTCCGACAATGATGTGGCTACACGAAATAAATGACATTTGTTATAAGTAACATTTGTAAATTCGTATAAACTATAAAGGGTCACAAAATATGCAGAAAACTTGTGATAAGACATATTATTAAGCATACATACGATCATATTTCATTGGAAATTCCCCCTGAAAATATGTCAACCGTTTGCCCTTAGGGGAAAGGGAAAACATAATATATGATTTCGCATCATACACGTATGTATCACAATGTGAATCGAACATAAATCATAGGGGTACAAAATAGTACTATTTCCTGTAGCTTGAAAATATTATCTCCGTAGATTTGAAGATCCGCCAGTTGTATAAAATGAAAGACCTCACGAGAAATCTCTAAAATTACTATAGAGTGAAAAAATAAGGCGGAACCTGTAGGAAAATTACCTTAAATTCTTTTGCTCACTAACCCCAGCCCATCCAACCTTTTCGAAAACTAGCTCTACGATAGATGATTCAACATCATCCAACGCCATCATTCGTTTACGTTTATAAATGTCGGATTATCTTACTGAATTGCGTGGCTGTTCCCGCGTCCGTCCATGTAAATCTAATAGAGCTTAAAGTCCGTCAAGTCAAAACAAGTTAAACTAAATTAAAGTATTTTTTATTACGCTTAACTTTTTCCATAATCTTTATAGCAAAAGTTTGCCATTTAGAGGCGTTAAACTTTATCGTTTTTCTTTCGTATCACTAAAGCCCATTCACGATTCTGGTTTTAAAGTATGTCGTTTTCATACAGGCAAAGAAATGAACATGAAAATTATAAATGAACTCTACATACACCATTAAGGACATAAACAGTCAGATTATGTTATTAGCGTAATTTTCCAACATTCAAGTAATTTACGAGTGTTTTATGTGCGTCTACAAGACAACCAATTAAGCATTTCAAGTAGCATGTCAATGGTATTTCATAATTAGATACTTACGTACTCTTAAAAGTAAGTATTTTTCAATTAATTTCTTCACACGTCTGAAATGGCATGCGATTTTGAATCAACTACCTGTAGCTCAAATACCATTGGACCCTCATAATTCAAAACATACTCTCTTGTAATTCGTAATTTCGTACCAAGTACAAGGTGAATAGCTACCCCAACTTTGTTTTGTACTTCTTCTTCGTAGCGTGACGGTAACAAAACGAGACACGAAAATGAATCTAGGCTTTGTCACCGTGGTGAAAAGTTAAGCCTGTCAAAATAGCATCTGTCGCTGACTGCCCAAAGTCACGTAAAAAGTACGTTTATTAATTTCACTCGGCTCCTTTCATACAACCCATTGGTGCACCATAGTTGTAGGAGTATCTCAGTGCATAGCCAATTGAAGATTTTACTTCTTTTTTTTTCAGATTTTACTTCAATATTAAAGTTTCAAAACATGAATGTTAAGTAAATCTCTAGCCTCACCCCCCTCCCCCTGCCTTGAGTAATGGTCGTTTGCGGAACTTTCCGGATTGTTGTCACAATAAAATTTGTTTATGCGGCGCGGGTCAGGAAACAACACCCTTTGTCTTCCATTAAAGGCATTGCGGCTAGAATGGACTTGTAAATATCACTTTTACGTGTTTTGCTTGGCTAATAATGGGTCTCACTCAAGATGTAGGATCATATACTTTCAGCAAGATGTAGGAGCATATACTTTCAGCCTAGCAAGACGGAATAAAATTTTATTTAATAGGGGGTTACTTTTCTTAATCAAGGCCATAGTACATGGCCATCCAAGTACCTTTCCCATAAGTATAAATAGGTCAGCCTGCCAGCCAAAAAAAATATGTTCCGTTTCTACAATAATTTACATACTCTTGCACCACAACTGCCTCTAATCCTATTTTTTTAATTTATATAACTCTTTTCCATCCAAAGTTTGTCTGGTAGAGATTGCTATAAGCAATAAGGCCGCCTTTTTGTATGGTTGTTATTTTTAAGTTTTATTTTGTATTGTTTCTGGTTTTTGGTGCAAATAAAGAGGATTGTATTGTAATTATTTGCCAGGCTGTACAGGTTTCGTTTTATTTCACAGTCACTTTACCGAAAGCCAAGTAATTCTATTTTTAGATCGACTTAAATTGAAATAAAGCCTTTAATGCCGAAGTCAAGCTAAGTGGCTTTTACTAACGCTTCAGTAATTTTCAGGACGACTTAATCTTGATTATTTGATATCGATTATCTTTCTCTTATTTTTTTTTTCTACCTGTAGATCATTACTAACACGTGTTACCGTAGTCGAACTAACACCATTGCAGGAGTATTCAGAATGTCCTTATAACCATAACGACAGAGTATCTGTAACGGGTGCTATCTTTGTTCTCGTACTGTCAATCATATCCGTAGCCCTAAATAACACACATTAATAGAATAACAAACTTCTAACACCCTTCCTTTTCCGCCAGGGTTCAAAAGCAAGCAGAAACGGAAACGCAAACGTAGCGCTCCATCTTGACAGCACAATACAACGCTTGTTCACTCACTTACAAAAGGTAATCACTTTACGTTCGCTGCAAACAACTAGACCACGATTGCCTCTCAGCAAATACCAGGATATGCCGGAGTTTGCCGGGACGTAGACAGAAATTAAACCGAAGCATACAGCCCGCATGCCACACACTGATTGCTATCATGCACGGCATAGGGCTGACTATGCCTACACCTTGATTCATCAAGACTAAATTCTTGAGGATTTGGAATTTTCAAATCGATATTGTCAATTTCAGGAATCGCAGTGCCTTTACTTAATAGTTTTGCTGTCTTCAAAATTAAGGTGAAATTTTATTTATAATTTATGTTATTTATTTACCGGTGAACTTCCTTAACGGTGAACTTCGTAAGGCAAAGTAACTTTAAATACTTCAATAGTTTTGGACCTGTATACCCGTAAGTCGATTTCATGAAGTTTAAAATATTATCGTCAAATATCGCCCAGACCCTCATAATGGGTTAAAAGACAGTTTGATTAATTTGGTATTTCACGATTTCTGAGTTTTGGTTCTGATCATGCGCAATGTGACTTGCAAAACGTTCATAAGTCCCGAATAGTGATCCCGTATGATGGTATAATCATAGTTTGCAAGCTAACGTGTCTCTTTGATGCCAGGTGAGTGTCGGACTGTGTCGGACGCATCTATGTCGCCTCGGTAGATCTCATTATAGCTTGACATGTCGGGGACCAGTCGAGTGTGCGTTTGATGCTGTTTAGACTGGTATAGTGAGATCAAAGGGTACCTACTAAATGGTTGTCCAACAGCTTTAGCAATATCTTACTATACACTTGTGGCTCACACTAACTCGGACTGCCAAGTCCATTCACTACGCTTATACCTAAGGTTTTTAACTACTATTGATTAGAACCCTTGCCAGTAGATGCCATCACTATCGTCTAGCTATACATAATATTTATAATTGGTATATATATTATTTCAATACTAATAACTGCCGTGCCGATGTCAACATAGCGTGCTAGTAAGGCAGGGCTCTTAGTCAAAATATTTGATAAACGGCCTTCCAAATTTTAATAACTTTAATCAAGTGAAATGGTGCCTTGAAATATAAATCAAGTCTACATTTATAATGTCACAACCAGGGAATCGGGAGGCGTCGGACCCATTCAGGCTAATTTAATTTCGTTTGTATGAAAGGGGCCTACAGGCACCTTAGTATTATCGGATTAGCGCCGTAAAATTATGACAAATATCTGAAATCAGATGTACCGTTGGAAATAAGTTACTCATATGAATTTCATGAGCCATATTAAGAAGAGTGAGATTTTACTTTACAGTTATTTATTTTGAAACTAAGATAAACATTATACCAACATAATTTATATTGGTAATCTAAACAATTCAATCTAGACACTCGATAGCGTGTCAAGCCAAGTTAAGGAAATAGCTGTGCAGCGAGCATAGGATTCGATACTATTTTCGAATCTACACGAAGGGTCACTTTTACCAAACGCTAAACGTATTTAAATCAAATTTTAAATACATTTTGTACTAACTGACAGACGTATGACAGGCTACTAAACAGGTTTAGTGTTTGGTGAAATTCCACCTAACATATGGAAAAAACAAATGTCACTTTTGGAACTAACTTTGCCTTACATTTTGACAGTGACAGTTGACGATACGCAACGTTAACGGAGGATCGAAACTTGTGCTCAAGACTCTGGTCAGCGCCGAGTAAATCATACAGGGTGTTGCAAAAAGCGTCACAAATTTTGACATTCTTATTTAATTTTCGGGCTTAGGTGTGATATATACTTACCTACCCTCTTTTTGCAACTTCGCAAAAAGAGGGTAGGTAAGTATATATCTATATCTGTAACTTTGCAAAAATTCATTAAAAGTATTGAAAGTGCTTCAGTTCAAAGTAAGTACCTACAGGAAAAACTAGGTAGGTAGTATATAAACCGGTGCTCGCAAAATATCCAAAGCTTTGTAAATCGGTAAATGGGCTAAAATAGAGAATAACTGTTGGGTTTAGCGATCAAAGAAAGAAAAATGTGAAGATACCTACATAAAGTACAAAAAACGAGTTGGATCACACATGAAGGGTTTATTAAATGGTACATATATTTATATAAAAGATATAGCAATAAAATAAATAGGAAGTAAAACATAAAATATTAATTTTCCAAAACATGTAGGTATTTTCTTACTTTTCACAAATTATCTATGAAAAAAGTTATAAATAAAAAAATAATAAAATAAAATAAAATAAAATCATTTTATTTCAGGCACAGGTCCCATAGTTATACATAATACATCAAAAATTTACATTTAACATAATAAACATCAAAATTTACATTTAACATTCATTGTTACTTAATTTACAATTATAAAGTAAGAAATTAAATTATTATTAAATTGTTATAAACAAAAATTATGAGAGTTTATTTAATGTCATAGAATTGAATCGAATTAGTTTGTCAGAGAGTGTGGTACAAATTGAACAGTTTGATTAGACATTTTACATATTATGTATTGTTTATAGTTATGTTTGCTGTCTTTTTACATGGCACTACGTATTGATTTAATTAGATTATATCCAGTTTAAAATTTTCCTCACTTTGTAATATAGAACTAATTGTCTAATTTAATGCTTATAATATAATATGTATGTTCATGTATGTTGAATTTCGGGCTACGCAACCCAAAAAATATCAACAACATAAAACAATAATTCACGTTTGTAATCCCTTACGTGGATATCGCAAGCATGGATTCCGTTATTTTTTTACTTTGCGGTATTTGTTAGTTCCCACTCTACACGTATAGTACGGTCAGGTTTTATGCCTTTTACTACTATGTGCAATTTAAACTCTAAAGCAGAGCTTTTACAAATTATAGCGTACCTTATGAGATTCTTCTGAGGAGACTCGAGCATAGGTAGCATCTCTAGCTTGCATCGCATCGCATGTGAAAGCCTAAACCACCACAAACAGTTTGTGTGGCCACTACAACCACGCTTCCTCATTCTCATACCCACACTTAAAACTTGTGAATTACCTAGTACATGTGAGTACCCCTTTCAATGGGTGGGGGTAAAAATATAGTCGACCGTCCTGATATACAAGTAGGTATATCGCACCCTCTTAATAGCTCTTGGGAGGCGATAAATCGGCTATCATCCCCTTTAAATTGACCCGGCTGACATGGCTGAAAAAACGTGCTGAATTATGG